>NC_063338.1:46587577-46596036 GCF_021869965.1 Rhincodon typus
TTAAAATCTGGTGGGTTTTTTGAACACCATCCTCAGCAAAGCACTTTCCTAGGAGAAAGCGTATTTTACTTGTACTAATCTGCTTACTGGATTTAACATTGTGTGGTTTATGTTACCAATGTATCTTTGAAATGGTGGATGTTCCAGCAAAGACCAATGATTTGAGACAAAAGCGGGAATGCTTTTATTTTTATCTGGTCATATGAAACACAATATAGATCAGTAGTCAAGTAGAATGAATGTGAAATGGAAAATGTCTGTAATGGACAAATATGAGGCAAGGACCAGTGCTGGTCCACTGTCTTTTGTCATTTATATAAATGATCTGAACGCAAATGCAGAAGGTATGGTCAGTAAGTTTGCAGATGGCACCAAAATTGGTGATACAATGGACAGTGAAGAAGGTTACCTCCGTGTACATGGGACCTTGATCAGATGGGCAAATGTGCCAAGGAGTAGCAGATGGAGTTTAATTGAGGTGAATATGAGGTGCTGCGTTTTGGTAGGGCAAATCAGGGCAGGACTTATGCACTTAATGGTGAGGTCCTTGAGAGTGTTGCTGAACAAAGACGCCTTGGAGTGCAGGTACATAGTTCCTTGAAAGTGGAGTTGCAGGTAGACAGGGTAGTAAAGAAGGTGTTTGGTACACTTGCCTTTGTTGGTCAGTGAGTTGGGATATCATGTTGCAGCCATACAATTCTGGTCTCCCTGCTATAGGAAAGATGTGAAATTTTAGAAGTGTTCAGAAAAGATTTCCAAGGATGTTCCCAGGGTTGGAGGGTTTGAGCTGTAGGAAGAGGCTGAACAGGCAGGGGCTATTTTCCCTGGAGTGTCGGAGGCTGAGGTGTGACCTTAGAGGTTTATAAAATAATGAGGGGCATGGATAAGGTGAATATTCAAGGTCTTTTCCCCAGTGTAGTGGAGTCCAAAACTAGACAGAATAGTTTTAAGGTGTGAAGGGAAAGATTTAAAAGGGACCTGAGGGGCAATGTTTTCACACAGAGGATGGTGTGTGTATGAAATGAGCTGCCAAAGGTGGTGGTGGAGGCTGGTACAATTACAACATTTAAAAGGCATCTGAATGGGTATACGGATAGGAAGGGTTTAGAGGGATATGGGCTGAACGCTGGCAAATGAGACTAGAATATCTAGTTGGCAAGGACAAGTTGGACTGAAGGGTCTGTTTCCATGCTGTACATGTCTATGATTTTATGATTCTTAAAAATGGCTTTGTCTTAGTTATAAGAATCTCTGTAGTGAACACAGACTTAGATAAGTACGGTCGACAAGTAGTTTAGCCATTTGCTACCAGATCATGTTGGACTACAAAGTGATTTCCAGTTTGGCTCTGATCTGTGGAATCCTGATTTCAGGATCATTTTGGGAAGTAAAGATAACTTTTGGCTTTTTTTCTCTGTTGCAAACAGTCATCCTCAACTTTTCTCCCTTGACCCCTCTCCCCTTGCTTCAAAGAGCAAGTGTGAGAAGTCAAACTTCTTTGATAAGTTTTTGAGACCATCTGATTGGCTGTCTATGCCACTTCTATCACTCGGTTCACCCAGCCAGATTTCCTCTAAGGCCTCCTCCTGCTTTAACTAACTTGTACCGTTCCCTGGTTTATCTCTTGCCTGTCTTAGTCTCTCCACTTGATTGTCAATAAACAAATGATCACCCAATTTTCCCCTTCCTAGTTCCCATGTTAGTTGCTATTGTTAAGTTCCGTCTATTCCTTCAAATATGCCATCATTACTTCAGTCCTCAAAAGACATTGACTGCTCTATCCTTGCAAAGTCCTACCCCAACTCTGTAATCCGTTTTTCTTCTTTCACACACCTTGAACATAAGGTTCCCAAATCTATTGCCTCCACTTCACAATCCTGCCTCACAGGATTGAAACAGCTCTAATTAAGAGACAATTAATATCTAGTTTTGCTGCAACCAAGATAAACTGCCTTTTCTGATCCTCCTTGATACACGTGCAGCCTTTGCTGTGGTTCATTGTACCATTCTCCTGCCTTACCTCCTCAGTGTTCCTCCAACTGGATGGACTTTCTTACATCTATTTCAGTTCTTGTGTATCTAACCGTAACAAGAGAAACACTTTGCAATATGTTCACTTGTTACTACAACACAACCCCAAGGATCTGCCCTAGGCTTCATCCTATTTCTCATTAGTAAGTATATCTTGTCAATATCATCCAGAAAATGCAATGATAGTTAGTTTGTTCTGCATCTATCCACTATCTCTAAATTGAGAGAAATCTTGCCTGATTGACGTTCAATACTCAACAACCAGATACTTTCTCCAATTAAATAATTGAGAAGGTTGAAGCTATTGTCTTTGGTCTCTGCTAAAACATCCCCTAACCACTAACTACATCACTGTCTCTGGCATCTGTGTGAGGCTGAACCAGACTGTTGACTGTGTGTCATACTTGATCCCTCGATGAGCTTCTAGCTGCCTATGACCAAAATTGTCTATTTCCACCTCTGTAACATTGTGTTGCTTTTCCACACCTCCATTTGTCTGATGTTGAAGCCCTCATTCATGCCTTTTTTAATCTCTAGATTTGACTATCCCAGTGGATTACTGGTTGGGCTGCTACAGTTTAACTTCAATAAATTTGAAGTCCATTGAGAACGCTCTCTAGTTGTTTTAATCATTCATGGAATATGGGCATTGATGACCAAGCTAGCATTTGCTACCCACTCCTGACTGGCTTACTAGGCGATTTAAGAGGACTGTTTAACAGTCAACTATATTCCTGTGGATTTGGAGTCCCATGTTGGCCAGACCAGGTAGATGTAGTTTTTACTTTCAAAAGGACATTGGTAAACTTCATGCTCATTGACGTTTGGCTCCTGGTTAAGCAAATTTCAATTTTAAAATTCACATTCTAGCTTTCAGATCTCTTCATCACTTTGCTATGCCCATTAACCTCCAGTCTTGCGCTCTAATTTTGACCTCTTGATTTTAATTCCTCCACTATTTGCCTATTTAGGTAGTAAGATTTGTAATTCAATCTCCACTACTTTATCTTGCTTTATTCCAATTAAGATACTTCTTGAACACACCTCTTTGTCCATGCTTTTATCATCTGACCCAGATTTCCTAAAATTGTCAGATTTTATTTTATTGTATCCTTATGAAATAGGTTGAGACACTTTTATTATGGTCAGGATGCTATAGAAACACAAATTGTTGTAATGAATTCAATAAACTAAAACTTTTATTTTTAGAATGTCTAATTTTGTCTAATGCATTCAGTGAAATTTCTGCTGTCTGTTTTATCTTGAGAGCTTTTTCTTTTGAATGAGCAGTACTTTTCAAAATGTGCTGAAAAAATGAGTTTAAACTAATAATTCTATCAATTCCTTTTAATTAAGCAATTTAATTAAATGTGCAATGTTAATAATGAATATTTGTGAGCACTTAGTAATTCTGTGCCAGAATTACTAAGACAGCAATGGATCAAACCATTTAGGACTGATGTTTCTTCAACCCAGAAAACAGATCAGGGATCTCTTAATTAACTGAACCACTTAAATGCTGTAGTTCATGAAATATGAGTATGTTGTAAGTGATAATGTTACTGGACTCGTGATGTAGAATCTAAGCTTGCTGTTGTAGTTGTTTGGCACATTTGCAATATGCTTTGGCAAAGAGGAGAATAAATGATTATATTTTAAAGATATTGTTCACTAACAAACTGAAAAGAGTGGCTAGGCAGCTGAAGATAGCTTTTGATTAAATTCTAAGAGTCAAAAATTGTAATAGTCCCAACAATCTGGATACTGAATTGGATTAAACAGACAGAGCATAGAACTGAAAGTAGACAAGATAACTCTGGCAAACAGAAGAACAGTGCAGCGAGAACCAGCATTAGAAAGTGAACAAGTAAGGAAGAGAAGGGAAAAGAAAAGAGTGAACATTTCACACACAAATAGAGACAGTTGTCCAAAGAGAGAGGGAAAGGGAGTTCCAAGTAGAAAAACTTGGTATTTGGAGGGGATGATTCCCTTGACTTCAGTGAAAATACTGATGGGGAGAAAGCTGCTGATACACGAGACCAAGAGTGGAACACTCTCTAGACCTGTAGAAAGGGACACAAAGGCAGTTTTCATTTTGTTTGAAAAATGACCACAGAAATAAAGTGGCCCATAGAAATCTAGACACTATTCATGCAGAGCAAGCAGACGAGCAAAGCTCATGAAATCTATGTATGCTTCCCAAGGAAAGTTTGTGAAGATAAAAGACATGTGGATTAGTACAGGAATAAGAAAGGTTTGGAGGGATATGGGCCAAGCACTGGCAGATGGTATTAGTTTAGTTTGGGATTATGGCCAGCAAGGAGTGGTTGGACCGAAAGGTCTGTTTCTGTGCTGTATGACTGAATGACTATGTATGAGAAACATAAAGCAGTTATAAAATATTATTCAGTTATGATGTTGGTTAAGAACATTTATCTGCAGAGATTTTTATTTTAATTTTGAGATTTCAGAAAAAGTAATAGATGAGATGTTTCAGAATTCAAAGTGAAAAATGACTTTGAAAGCTGTTTAAAATATTGTATTACCTCAGAACCTGTCAGCAAAATAAGCCAGAATTTAATGTGCTGCACTATATTCTATCCAGCTTGTGTTGTGATTGCTGACATTTTGCCAGAGGATACTGGGACAGATGGTGTTAATGGCCTGTTTTATAGATGAACACTTTGTGGTGCCTTTAGGGAAATAAGCAGGTGTTTTGAATGACAAGTGATTTTACAATAAACTTCAACCAACAGAGATGGGAAATGATTCAGCAACAATATTAAATAGATTGAAATGATGTGTCTGTGCATTGTTGATCTTTTTACTTGATAAGCATTTTATTGTACGCCCCTTCAAAAACATACTTTAGTTAAAAAGAATTATGGTTAGCAATACCTGCTTTAGTGCTTGTTAAACTGCTGAAGTTTGTTTGCTGAAACAATGATCTCTACCATATTTTGCTTGTATGATGTGATTTAAAAATTGGAGTTTTATTTGAATAAGTTAGATAAAAGACTATACAAAAATCTATCTTGAACTTGAAGCTAGAAAATCCTACAGTGTTCAAGTCCATTCTTAGCTCCATTAATAATTGTGGCCCGTAGCAGCCTATACAAGGGAATGAACAACTTCCAACGTTAAACTGACAAGTAATATTTTCTCCAGAGAAGTGTTAGATTGTGACAATCGCCAACAAGAAAAAAAGCTTGACCAGTTCCCACTGACTGTTAACTGCACCTCCGTTGCTGAGTTTCCATCTTTTAATCGGAATTTGTACTAGGCAACCTTTAGCAACAGCATATAGATTTAGATGTGTGATACTTCACCATTAATTCAGCTCCAGAACCTACAAAGCCACTGTACTGTTTATTGTGCCAAAATTAGCAGTAAAGAAGAAGACAAAACATTCAACCACAGCTTCAGTAGAGCTTGAGAAGCTCTAGAAGGCAGGATGTTCTGGCTACGGAGGAGGGTGCAACAAAGTTTTACCAGACTCCAACCTGGGTTGGCAGGACTGATGTTTGATGAGAGACTGGATTAGTTGGGTTTATGATCACTGGGATTTAGAAGAAGGGTTGGTGGTGGTGGGGTGCGGGTCTCCTAGAAACCTATAAAATTCTAACAGAACTACAGAGTGTTAATACAAGAAGGATGTTCCCAATCATGGTGGAGTCCCGAACCATGAGTCACAGTCCAAGGCTGCAGGATAAGCCGCTTAGCCCTGAACTGAGGAGAAATTTCTTCACCTGGAGAGTGATAAGCCTGTGGACTGCTGCCATAGAAAGCATTTGAAGCCAAAACATAGAATATGTTTTCAAGAAGGAATTATGTATAGTTCTTGGTCCTCAAGGGATCAAAGGTTACAGGGTGAAAGCAGAAACAGGCTACTGAGTTGAATGATGAGCAATGATCATATGGAGTTCAAGAGTGGCAAGATCATAGAAATAAGAACTTGTTACAAGTTCTTCGGAGTCTTTGCCACAACTTGACACCGGCATTTACTACTGTCCCTTTATTACTGCTGGGTCAAAATTGTGGAAAATCCAATTAATTCCATAGTAGGAACACTTAGAGAGGAGTGATTTCAATGCTATTCATGACAATCTCAACAAAATTAGGGTAAATAAAATCTGATTTTTTTTTTTAGTTCAGATTCATCCATGTCTGTAGAAATAATTTTCAATGAACTGGCAATTCTTCACTAGAAAATTAGCAATAGAGAATAAACAAGCAAAAATACCTTTTATAAATTATTGGCTATTTGATGTCAGTCTGTTTCTGTTCTTGTTTTCTACGTTTCAGTTTTTAAAACAAATTCTGAATAATTTTTTAAAGGAAGAAATTCAGCGCAAATTGTATACTTATGGAATAAGGCAAAAATTCCAAGGAAGACAGTCCCAGGCTTTCCAGTCTATCTACACAGGATGAAGTTCTTCTTCTTTGTTGTGCTGTCTAATGCATTCACATCTTTCCTAAAGTTTGACATCCAGAACTGGAGACAGTGCTCCATTTGGAGCTGAACTGGTGTTTGATACAAGTTCAAAAATCTCCTTGGTTTGGTACTCTAAGTTCCTATTATTAATGTCTAGTATGTTAGTTAACCATTTTCTGAACTATTTTGCTGTCTTAACTGATTATTGGACCTGGTGCCTAATTAAGTAGAGGGATCCAATCTGATGCCACCACCATCTCAATTGTAAATCATCTTTCGTCATGGTCTGAGTGGAATCCATTCAGACTAAAGAGTCCTACTGGGCTTGAAACATGAACTCTCTTTCTCTTTCCACAGATGCTATCAGAGCTGCTGAGCTTGTGCAGCATTCTCTGTTTGTTATATATGAACATATGCATGGTAGGCCATTTGGCATGAGCCTGCTCCACTATTCATAGTATCACAGATGATCTGATTGTGGTGTCACTGCAATCCTTTCAAGGATTTTGTTTTAATAAAACCATCTCTCGTTC
This sequence comes from Rhincodon typus, assembly GCF_021869965.1. Taxonomy (NCBI): domain Eukaryota; kingdom Metazoa; phylum Chordata; class Chondrichthyes; order Orectolobiformes; family Rhincodontidae; genus Rhincodon; species Rhincodon typus. The sequence goes on from NC_063338.1 coordinate 46,594,577, forward strand.
TTCTAAACTCCAGCGTTCAGGTCCAAATTGTTCAACATTTCTTTGTTAAACACTCCTTTCATCCTTGGTCTCAGTTAAGTGAATATTATTTGAAGTACTTCTAACAAACAAGGAGGCCAAAAATACACACTACTCCAAGTGAGGTGCTCAACACCCTGCACAAATGTCACAGTACAGGTTCTGAAGAACAGTTACTTGAAGCAATGACAATTGTTACTTTGTCCACAGATGCTGCCAGACTTGCTGTGTTTCTTTAGCATTCCTTGTGTTTATAACAATGCTTACCTACTATTATATTCTATAAATGTCAGTATTCAATTTGCCCTCCTAGTTGGTTGCTGTAACAGTGATTCAAGTGCCAGGCCACCCAGATCCCTCTGTTTCTGGATTCTGCACTCTCTTTCTACTTAAATAATATGTGGCTTTTCTATTATTCCAAAGTGGGCGTTTCCCACATTATACTCCCACCTGTCAAGTTTTTGCTTGCTCACTTAATCTATCTAAATCCTTTTGTAGATACTTTGTCATGATGACAATGTACTTACTTATCTATATTTGTGTCATCTGAAACTTTAGCAGCGATACATTTGGCCCCTTCATCTAAGTCACTGATATGGATTGTAAATGGTTGATTCCACAGCATTGATTGTCGTGGCATTGCAAAAGTTATAGTTTGTCCACTTGAAAAATACCTATTTATCCCTACTACCGACTGCTTTGTGTTAGCATGGATAGAAGACTGGTTAACTAATATATTACTACTACACTGTGACCTTGTATTTTGTGTAATAGCTTTCAATGTGGCACCTGATCAAATATCTTTTTTAGAAATTCAAGTACAACAAATCTGTAGGTTCCCCCTTGTCTGTATTTTGTTACTTGATCAAGGAGTGGAATTAAAATAGTCAAAATGTAATTTCCCTTTCAGAAACCTTGTGTCTCATGATCACTATCTCAGTATCCCTTTAAAAGACATGCTCATGAAAACATCAACATGTGACATGAGGGTATAAAGATCTTGTATTTCATCTTATTCCGACTACTTGAATCAGGATACTGTACTGGAAGCAGGATCATCTGTTGTAATATAATACCTTAATGTTTGTACATAATACTTGTAATAAATCAGCTAAATTCTTCAAAAGCACAATAACCACACCCAGTTTCTTATGCTAACATCAACATTGCTGCATTAAGTAAAGCACATTAATGGAGGCAAACATAGCAACTGATTTCAGGTGACTTGGAATATGAGATATTTGTACCCTCAGGTCACATGTTAATGATGTGAATATGTCTGTTAAAGGTATTCTGGCATACTGATTGTGAAACATAACTCTACAAAACTATTTCAGAAATAGCAGGAACTGCAGATGCTGGAGAATCTGAGATAACAAGGTGTAGAGCTGGATGAACACAGCAGGCCAAGCAGCATCAGAGGAGCAGGAAGGCTGACGTTT
>NC_063338.1:46596436-46627056 GCF_021869965.1 Rhincodon typus
GGCCTGCTGTGTTCATCCAGCTCTACACCTTGTTATCTCAACAAAACTATGTTGACTCTGCTTAACTGCATTAAGATTTTCTAAGTGTGCTAATGGATTCTAGTACTTCCCCTTTGATAGATCTTAACATAACATAACATGTCTGCAGTTTGCTGTGATCTTCTATTCTCCAAGATATGGGATCTCTAGAATCTAGGAAGATTTGCACAGTTATAACCAGTGCATCCACTTTTTTCCCCCCAAGACCCCAGGATAAAGTCCATCCGGTCCTGGGAACTTCAGTTGTAATAGTTTTCTCAGCGTCCTTTCACTGGCAATTATACCTGTTGTAAGTTCCTCCCTTTTTTTACCTTTTTGGTTTACAAATATCTCTGGGATGTTAATTGTATCTTCTGAAGACAGATTTTTTAAAAAAAAAAATCTGTTCAACACTCTTCCCACTTTCTTATTTCACGTTATTAATTCCACAGACTCTAGAGTCTCACATCAGTGGTAGGGGAACCTTTTTGAAGAAAATAGTGAAGGAGAAAAATAGTCTCCGTTTAGAGAGGCAAGGTTTGATCAGGATAATCAGCATGGCTTTGTCAGAGGGAGGTCATGCCTAATGAAATTGTTTGAATTTTTTGAGGAGGTGATCAAGTATATAGATGCGCGTAGGGCATTTGATATAGTTTCTGTGGATTTCAGCAAGGCCTTTGACAAAGTCCCACATTTGAAATGGATTTAAAAAAAAAGGAAGTAAAAGCCCACTGGATCTAGGGTAACTTGGCAAGTTGGATCCAAAACTGCTTTAGTGATAGGAGACAGACGGTGGTGGTAGGCAACTCTGTGACTGGAGTTCGGTGTCCAGCGTCATTTGACCGGGACCAGTGCTGGGCCCCTAATTGTTTGCTCTATTCTAAATTGTTCACTAAATGTTGTAGATGAGAACATGGAGCGGGGAGAGGGGTAGGTGGATAATAAATAAGTTTGTGGATGACACAAACGATTGATTTGGTTGATGGTGAGCAGGACGATCTTACATTGTAGGAAGATATGGGTGGATTGCCCAGATGGCAGATCTGTGATAGATGCAAATTAACCCTGATAAATGTGAGGTGATGAAATTTAGAAGAAGCAACAAGGCAAGAGTACTCCATGAATGGCAGGCCACGGGGAAGCTCCGAGAAACACCGGGTTCTTGTCCACAGATCCCTGAAGGTAACAAGGTAGTTGAGGAGTCATATAGGATGCTTGTCTTTATCATTCAAGGCATTGATTAGAAGAGTAGGAACGTTATATTGCAGAACTTTGGTTAGGCCACAGCTGGGGTACTTTGTGTAGTTCTCGTCATTGCAATGTATGAAGCACGTGGTTGCACTGGAGGGGTTGCAAAAGAGATTCAGATGAATGTTGCCTGGGATGGTGGAAGTTATGAAGAGAGCTGGGGTGATCTTGGGTTGATTTCTCTAGAGCAGAGGAGGTTGAGAGGGGGACCTGATAGAGGTGTATGAAATTGAGGGACATGGACAGGACAAGTAGAAAGTAGCTGTTTCCTTTTAGTCAAAGTGTCAATAACAAGGGGGCATACTTTTAATGCTAAAGGCACGAAGTTGAGACAGGATTTGAAGAAAAGATTTTTTTCACCCAGAGGGTGTTGGGGGCCTGGAATGCACTACCTGGGATGGTAGTTGAGGCAGGTAACTTCACAACCTGGCAATTGTACTTGGTGAACAAAATACTTGGTGAATGCTTGAAGTGTTATCCCATTTAAGGCAATGGGACTGGTGGAAGAAAATGGGACTAGTGTAGTATTTGTATATTTTTGACAGTACAGATTCGAGCGGGAGAGCGTCTTCTGGGCTGTATGATTCTGTATGGAGGGCTTATGCCTTTTAGTTACATTAGTTGCCACAGTTACTGTTACTTTTACTTTTACTTGTGCTTTTATTTACATTCACGATGGCTGCATTTCTGTTCACTTTGCTACAGATGCTTTGCACATTAAAATGAAAGTGTGATTTGGAATTATCTTTTAATTTCTTAGAAGTTTCATTTAGTTGTTTCATATATTTTAATTGTTGATAAATTCTCCTGACTGGATATTTGATGTTGTATCAATGAATCTTGTGTATTTTCTCAGTTTTGTAGTTGTTTTGTCTTGCTTTTGATTAGTATATTCACAGCCTAAGAAATTTGTGGCAGTCAGATGTCATAATTGGATTTCCTATTTTTAATGTTACATATTTGAAAATTAAAGTATGAGCCAAAGATTCATGGAGGGAGTGAGCTGTACATGTAGAACTTGTAATATATTACTAAAAGAAAAATTTTCAGCATTTCATGCAAGCAGGATTTTATGCGTGAATCTTAGTTTAGCCTAAATAAATATCTTGAATGCAGTGAAAGGTATTAAACATTCAGCTTCCAGTATGGTTTGCCTGATACAGTAATCTTGTAGTTTTGTTTTACAAAAAAGTTTCAATTATTTAGATTAAATTTTTATTGTAATATCCTATAATGAAGAAAATGAAGGCTCTGTCTCTGTATGTAGTGTTCATAACCAAATAAACAATTGATAGTGCCTGTTGAAGTAAATATAAATGATCTGAGAGCCATTGTAGAAATGTGGTTGCAGGATGATGGGATTGGATCCTGAAAGTTGAGGGGTATTTGATGTTCAAGAAGAATAGAAGCAAGGTAAAGGTGGTGAGGTATCGCTGTTAATCAAGGATGGTATTTGTGCAATAGTTGGAGATGGACGGTTCAGGAGGTTAGGATGGAGAATCAGTTTGGGGGGGTTGATGAGGAACACAAGCAGAAATAAGTCAGTAGTGGGAGTGGTCTTCAGGCCCTATAACAGTAATCATTGTCTGAGACAAAGCATACAAGATAAACTATTAGGTGCTTGTGATAAAGGACAGAAATAATCATGGGTGACCTTAATCTATATAAAGTAAAATTAAGAAAACTAGGTTAGCAGAAATAGCTTGGTTGAGAAGTTAATTGAATTATTTTGAGAGAATTTCTTAGGGCAGCGTGTTCTGGAACAGACCAGAGAGCTCAAATTATATTCGTCTTGGTATTGTGTAATGTGACAAGATTAATTGATGACCTCGGAGTAAAAGCATTCTGAAGTGACAATTTGATTCAGTTTCACTTCTTCTAATTTGAAAGGAAGAAGCTTGGATCTTAAGACTGGCCTTCTAAACTTAAAATAAAGACAACTATGTGGTTATGAAACCCAGCTAGCTGAAATGAACTCCCCTACCAGGCTAGTGGAAACATCAATAGAGATACAGTAGCAGTCATTTTAAATGGATAATTCAGAATACTCCAAGAATATTCGTACTGTAAATAAAAAATTCTAAATCCGTCATTCATGGGTAACTAAAGTTGAGGAAGATATCAAACTTGAGGAAAAGCATATATCTGCACTTAAATGTTTGGCAGGTCAGATGATAGTCATTCCCTGTCGTTCTTTATAATTTGACCAAAGGTTTATCTGGGATGAGGCGAAGCTAACTAGGAATGTAGGAACAGACAGCGAGAGTTTCTAAAAGTACGTAAAATGAAAAGAGAAAGTAAGTGTTCTTTTTAGAATGAGAGAATTGGGAGTTAATAATAGCTGATATGGAAATGACAGATAAAAGGAGCAACTACTTCGCTTCTTTCTTCACTATAGAGGATCAAAACAAAAATCGTGGTAATAGTGGTAAATCAGGATGTTGGAGGGAGAGAGGAACTGATGAAATGACAGTCACGAGGGAAGTGGCATGAGGCAAAGTGATGTACCTGCAGAATGAGAAGTCTGTGGAACCAAATGGACTTCATCCTAGTGTCTGATAAGAGGTGGCTAATAAGCGAGTAGTTGTGCTGCAGTTAATTTTCTAAGATCCCTTTACATTCAGTAAGAGTGCTGTCAGACTGGAAAGTATCAGATGTAATTTCTTTATTCACAATGGGAGGGCGGCAGATAACAGGAAAGTGTAGACCTGTTAGCTTGAAGTCTGCTGTGAGTAATGTGTTAGAATCAATCACTTCAGAGATTTCTAGCTGTGCACTTTGAAAAACTCGAAGTAACTGAGAAGAATCGGCATCGTTTCATTAAAGGGAAATCATGTCTAACAAATTTATTGGAGTTCTTGGAAGCAGTATTCCCTGTAGATAAAGGGAAGCCTGGAGATGTACTGTACTTTTAGGTATTTGATAAGACGCAACATCAAAAGTTATGGAAAATAAAAGATCGTGGGGGTGTAGCTAGAAGAATGGTGCCTTCTAGAAAACGGTATGCATGAATGGGTTTTTGGTCGGTAGGATGTAATAAATGTTGTCCTATAGGAGTCCTGAGATCGGGCCCAACATTTTTCAATTTACATAAATGACGTTGATGTGGGAGCAAAGGCAGGGTAGTATCTTTGTAGATGACAACAATTAGGTAAGAAAATATGAAGACACAAAGAAGTTGTAGACATAGTTTGTGAATAGCTGAAAATCTGACAGTTGAAGCATGTGAAAAAATGTGAAGTTGTCCACTTTGTTATGAAAAATGAGAAAGCAGAGTGTTTAAATGGATAATGATTGCAGAATTTGATATGCAGAAGGATTTGGCATTCTAGTGCATGAGTCACAAAACTTAAAAATGCAGATGCAGTATGTAATCAAGAAACCTAATGGGATTCTATCTTTTGTTACTGGAGAATTGAATAAAGCTTAAATGTTATGGTTCTGTTATACCACTTCTCTCAAACTGTGTGTATTCTTGATCTGCCTATTCAAGAAAGGATGTAAATTCATTGCAGGTAGTTCAGAGAAGGTTTTCTCAGATTGATATATGAAATGAACACCTTGTCCTATGAGGATAAGTTGGACAAGTTGGCTTATTTGCACTGCGCTCAGAACAGTGAAGGTGACTAGATTGAAGTTTGAGATTCTGAATAGTTTTGATAGGGTGGATATGGAATGGACATTTCCTGTTGTAGATGGGTCCAGAATTAGGAGGTACTATTTTAAAATTAGGGGTCACCCTCTTTCAGACAGCTGAGAATTTTCTTCTCAGAGGGTTATGTAGTTTTGCAACTTTGTCTCAGAAGGCAGTAGGGTTCAGTCGTTAAATATTTTTAAGGTAGATAGATCCCTTCAGGAAAGGGAGTTTAAGGTTGTTGCGGGGTGTGGGCTAGGAATGTGGAATTTGAATGACATACTGATCAGCCATGATCTTCATGAATGTTGGAGCAGATTTGAGGGGCTCTTCTGCTCTTGTTTCATATGTTCACATGTGAAGGGCACTTGGCTGAATGGTTTTTAAAAAATTGCCACTGGTGAAGAGAATTGTGACTGACTGACTTTTTGAGATTGGAGAGAAATATACCCTGTGGTATTCTTCAGAGTTCTTTATTAGGTCTACCACACTTTTATAAATGTGTGTTAAATCTCCTGGACTTGGGTACGCAGTGCTTAGTTTACAAGTAATAAAAACCTTTGGAATGTAGGTCATGTTGCTAATAATAGATTTCCAAAGGCAGATTGCCGAAATGTGTAGATGCAATTTAGGGTCATAGAATCCCTACAGCGTGGAAGTAAGTCATCCAGCCCATCGCGTTCACGTCGACCCTCCAAAGAGCAGCCTAGCCAGACCCACCCAATATCCATAATCCCATATTTCTCTTAGCTAATCCACCTAGTCTGCTGATCACTGGACACTGAGCAATTTAGGATGGCCAGTCCACCTAACCTGCAGACCGTTGACTGTGGGAGGAAACCAGAGCACCTGGAGGAAACCCACACAGACACTGGAAGAATGTGCAAATTCCACACAGACAGTTGCCTGAGGGTGGAATCAAACCAGGGTCCCTGGTACTGTGAGGCAGCAGTGCTAACCGCTAACCACTGAGCCACTGTGCTATCCTGCAAAAAATTGAAGTGATTTATTTTGCTAGGATGAATGAGGTAAAAAAATGTGAAATAAATGGTAAAATTTCAAAGGAGGTGAGAAAACACTGGTTCCTGTTGTGTATCTAGCAAATCTTTGAAGATGTCAGGACATATTGCGAAGACTCAAAAATGAACGTAGAATCCTTGCTATTTCATGAAGGTATTGGGATACATTCATGGCTTTCACGTGGTTTCAGCAAACTCTTGAAACTTCATGGTCTCCATGTTACAAACCAAGCCGTGGAAAATACTTACAGCCCTAATTATGAATGTATCTGAGGTATTTTTTCATGTGGTGTTTGGCACCAAGCATTTGATGACATTGCCGGGGTACAATAGTTTCTGACCAATTGCTTTTATGTGTAATTTAATTTTCTATTTAGCTGTATTTAGTAAAGACAAGTCTAAGACATGTTCAACTGTGTTTACACAGAAAAGAATAATTAATTTTATAATCAAATTTTCTCGTAGGAAATGTTTGGTGAGGAGCGATGTTCTGATAGTTGGTTTCATGGAACTAACATAGCAACAAATCTGCATCATGTCATTAACTATGTGCGAGTCAGACTTCCGGAGACAGCACCTGAAGTGACCAGGGAACCACCTGCTAGCACGAGCTCAGATACCTCTTCTTTTGTACAGGTTGGTGTGTTTGTTGCGATGGTTTAGCCTCCCATTTGCAACAATTGTTCAGAAATAATAAAATAGACAAATGCTAGAAATATGAGAATACATTGTCTGATCTTTTATTGGCTATTGATCTCTTCCTCATGTTTGCATGGCCCATGAAATATGAACATATGAATTATCCAGAATAGGGCACTTGATCCCTCAACTCTGCATCTTTCAGTAAGATCATGGCTGATGTGATTCCTGCATCAATTTTTACTAACATATTTTACACATTTTGATCCTTTCTTACGAAGTATCTACCTATTATGGCCTTAAATTTTCAAAAACCCTCTTCTTCAAAAAGCAGAGGAAGCAGAGTTCCTAAGACTCATGATGGTTTATCAGAAAAAATATTCTCCTTATCTCTGCCTTAATAAGCAAACTCTTTCCTTTTGAGGGAGGATCTAGAAGTAGGGGCCACTCCTTTAAAATGCATCATTCCCTTCACTCAAAACTTTCTATGTTTCAGTCACCACAGTGTGGAGCTGGAGCAGCAGGCCAGGCAGCATCAGAGGAGCAGGAAAGGTGACATTTCGGGTCAGGAAAGAGTCCAGTGTTTTAACATTCTTCCTTAAATAAGAAGGTCCACGACGGCGATTGTACTACGGATGTCATCTCATTCGTGCCCTGTATAATTGAATCATGTGTTTCTACCTTTTGTATTCAGTTTCTCTCACAATCAACAACAACACTGATTAGCATTCCTAAATATTTGCTTTGCCTGTCCTATGAACTTTGTGATTCATACATTCCTTCCCAAATTGGATCCCTTGACCCCACTATGTAGCTTTAAAACCCTCTCTACTTTCTTCGTAACTTGAATCACTGGAAGCTGCCCCCAACATGGTTGTGGCATGGATTTCCCCAGCAGTACAGTCCCCACTTCCCTAGATTGGTGGCAGTGTCCATCTTTCTCCATTCCACTGACAGGACAGGATATCCAGGAGTGCATTGGAATGGTACACTTCTTGTTTTTATTTTTTCTTTTAGATGTAGGCTTCACGGGTTTTGCATTCATTGCCAACCTTAATTGCCCTTGAGAAATTGATAGTTACCCTCTTGAACTGCTATGGTTTGTGGATTGTGTTTAGGTTGGTCAGATAAAAGGCATAGCGTTAGTCACTGGACAAGTATTCCAGATGTCCAAGCTACTGATTTGAGGACGTGGGTTCAAATCTCGCTGCTGCTGCTGGAAATTTAAATTGAATTAATAAATCAGGAAGGAAAAGTAAGTCTTGGTGATGGTGACTGTGAAAATTATTATAAATTGTTGTATAAATCCAACTGGTTTATTAATGTTCTTTTAAGGGAAGAATGTTTGCTGCGCTGACATGGTCTGTCCAAATGTGACTTCGGACCCTCAGTAAATACACTCTGAAACGGTCAAGCAAGTCATTCAGTGCAAAGGCAATATGAAGTGGGAAACAAGTGTTGACATTGACAGTGATGTCCTGTCCCAAGAAAGAATAAAACAAAATGCACAAGTGTTAGGAAGGGAGGTCCAAGATTTTGAGGCTGCAACAGTGAAAGAATGGTGATATAGTTCCAAGTCAGGATGGTGTGCAACTTTGAGTGGATCTTGCAGGTGGTAGTATTCTCAATAATCTGTTTCCCTTGTCCTTTTAGGTTGCAGAGCTTTCACGTTTCGAAGGTGGTGTTGAGGGAGCCTTGGTGAATTGTTGCAGGGCATTTTGTAGATAACACATACTGCTGCATTAATCTAGGCCAGGAGATAACAAAGACATGAAATAGGAGAGGACAAGCATAGATCTTGGGAATGCCAGAGGTAATGGTGTGGCAGTAGGAAGAGAAGCCATTACAATTGATTCTCTGGCTGTGATTTGATAGATGTTTGTGTACAGCTGGAGTGAGAGCAAGAGACCTAGAAGTTGAATGGGTGCCGATGAGAGAATTGGAGGAATTATTATGTTCCAGGGGTAGATAAAGATGAGCAAAGAATGAGATTGATGGAAGGAAATTGGCAAAAACAATTGAATTGATTGGAAATGGGCCTGAGGAAGCATGCTGTGAGTGATGGCAGACTCAAGTGGGTAGCACTGGGTTTGCATTGAACTGTAGTTGCAGTTTGGAAGAAGACTGAGAATCGATGATGAGGTATTTGTGTCAGTTCACTTTGTATTTTGGAAATATGTAGTACCAGAAATAACATGATCTTCCAATTGTTTTTTACTTTAGTGGTGACACTAGGGAAATCTTTGGCTCCTTTTAATATCACACTGCAAGGAAATGTTGCATCACAGGGTATGCAAGGGTGCTTGTGTTTTCACTGAAAAATGGTGTCCTTTACTTTTAAAGCTAACAGTTCTATGCTTTACAACAATTCTTTTCATCTCTCTTCCTCTGTAATAGGGGTCAAGAAGGGCTACTGCTCTCAACAGAGAGGTACTCAAGTTTTTTCTTGTCTTGAATAATCAATATATCAAAGTTATTGCGTGGAATGTTGCAGAATTCACTTAATAAGTAGACATTGTAGGAGAAACAAAATTGATTGGAATGCTGCCTAAAATTATCTTTCAATTCTGTAAATCTTAAGATATTAATTTACTGCCTGGGATATATGACTCACCTGTTATCTGTCCAAGTGCTTGGATTTTGAATTAGTTAAAATTTCTCTCATATTTTTCCTTCCTATCCTCAGCCCCTTTTTTCTCCAGCTTGCAGCCTGGTGTTCAGTGTACCTGTACGTGAATTCTGTAAATGAAAATTGTTTTGTTCTGATGCTTTAGTATGTTTGTTTTTTTTTTAGAAAAAAAGAAAGCATGCAGCTGGTTATATAATTAGAAAGTAGAAGAATTTCATCTTGCTGCTTGTTTGTAAGTTAGTGAGAATTGGTGATAAGGTTTTTCAATTTCATAAGAAATGAAATTCAAGTTGTTGTCCTGAAGTAATACTCAGTACATTTTAAACAAAAAATACTATTTTTTTAAAATTGGGGAAACTGGTCTCGCACCATGTTGAAAGTAGACCAATAACAATGGTTTCACACGAGTGCAGCATGTTAGCAATCTAGCTTAATGTCAAGTATACCTGTAGTTGTGAATGTGCACCGACATTTAAACTTTTGAAATTTTATTGTTGCAACAAAATTTTATTTCATTTCTTTCAGAATCCAAATACAGCTCAGGTCTTCAGTTTGGTTGCAGAGCGCAGAAGAAAGTTTCAGGAGATTATAAATCGCAACAGTGGCAGTGCAATTCAGACTGCGGCTGTGAGACCAAAGACATCAAAGTGGACTGCTCTGAATTCAACTCCGCAACTTACCACAACCATTTTGGAAGTCAGAGAAAGTATGCTTTCTTTACTTATCAAGCTTCATCATAAACTCTCAGGAAAACAAAACTCTTATTATCCATTTTGGTTAGAAGATTCAGAATCTACAACCAGCTTGGACCCAATGCAACAAATCCATGGTGATGGGATAACAGCAATAGAAAGAATTCTAATAAAAACTGCGGCACGGAGTCGCCAGAACAAGTGTAGTATTGAGGAGATCTGTAGGAAGGTGTCACCACCTGTACCTCCTAAGAAGAGTAATTCAGCAGATAAGAAAGCTTTGGATAAAGAAGAAAGGTAAATCGTTTTTTTTTCTTTTTGGAAAATAAAGTAGATTTAATAGAATGGAATTTAGAAACAGAAATAATGGGAAATGAAGCTCCTATTTACATGTACTTCCTACTTTTGAATACTATAATCTGGAAACTGTAATTGCATCATATCTCTGTTTTAAGATATTAATTGTACTCCATAATTTTAATAGAAATCTAATAATGGAAGAAAAGCATCTGCACTTGAAAGTTTTTTAATGTGCTACTGAGCCATGAGAAACAATATTACTAAAGCTGTCTATAAATAATTTGCTTTGTGTTTGGACAGTGAAGTTGTGACAACAGAAATTAGTACAGCAATAGCAGTAATATTCCTGCCAAGGGTAGGGGCTGATGTTAAGAGGACCGAAGGGATGGTAACCCAAAGACAAGTCATGTTGGATGTGTTTATTTTGGCAGAAGTTTTAAAAGACTGCTTAAAATTTTTTTGTTTAATTTGTAATAAATAAAATTAACAACATTTTACTTACACAGTGATGGAAGTCTGAAATACAGAGATAAAAAGTGAATAAAATCTACATTTGGAAAGACTAGGTAAATTGAGATAATGCCTCCTAATGACCCCAAACAAGAGCACCTAGCCATAATAACAACAAAGTGTTAGAGAAAATTAGCAGGTCTGAAAGGATCTGTGGGCAGTGAAATAGAGTTATTTTTGAATCCCATGATTCTTCTTTGGAACTGCCTTGGAACTTGAGATGTTTGGTGTCTACAGATGCTGCCTGACATGCTGAGTTTCTCCAGCATTTTCTGTTTTTATTTCAGATCTTCAGCATCTATGGTATTTTCCTTGTATTGGAGATTCTAACCATCACCCCAAGACATTTGTTGGCATTACCACCATTGAAACTACCCCCCCAACAATGTTCTTGGACTGAACATTGAACATTGATGAAAAACTGAACAGGAATAGCTATATAAGTACTGTGGTCAGAGACTCAGAATTCTGTGGTACACATCTCGCCTCCTGTCTCCGTAATGCCTGTGCACCATCCACAAGGCACTTGGCAAGAGCATGATGGAATACTGTCCACTTGCTTGGATGGGTGAAGCTCCAATAATACTCAAAGCTCAATACCATCCAGGAAAAAACACCCTCTTGATCCACTATCTTTAACATTCACTCTCCTCACCAGTGATGAAGAGTAGCAACAATATGTGCTATCTACAAGATGGACTGTAGCAAATCGCCAAGACTTGTTCAGAAGCACATTCCAAACCCCAAACTCTACTGACAAAGGACAAATGCAACAGATGCATAGGAACACCAATACCTGCAAATTTCCTTCCAAGTCTTATAGCATTGTGACATGAACTGTATGCTATTCCTTCATTGTTGGGCTCAGTATGCTGGAGCTGCTTTCCGAACAGCATTGTTGGTGTTCCTACACCCTGGAGGATTTCAATAGTTTAAGAAGGTAGCTCACTGCACCCTTCTCCTTGGCAATTAGGGATGGGCAATAAATGCTAGTTTAGCCAGAGATGCCTAATTCTGTGACCAAGTATGAAAACCAGACTATTAATCCTAATTCAGATTACGAACAATACAAGTGTAACTTGCAATATATTGCACTTGTCTTAAATTTTGATTACGTCTCTCAAAATTGTAAGTGAGGCATAGATAGAGTTGACCATGATATAAATGAGCAGCAAATGATAGAAATCTGAATTAGAAAATAATAAATTCAAGCAGGACCAACTCTTCAGATGTTCACACTTGTACTGCACTTGAGGATTTCTGTTCCACCAGCATATGCTGTCAAAACAATTGTAAGGGATTCCATTCATTGTTATTTTTAAAGATGTCAAGTTATGTTCTGTGTGAAAGTAGCGAACTTATTTAAATTTAAATGCGTATTTCTCCAAAAGCCCGGCAACTGTTGTATGAAAGTACATATGAATATCTGATTAAGGAACAGGAGCTGGCCATTCAGACCCTCAAGTCTGTTCCACCATTCAATTAGATCAGGCCGGTCTGATTGTAATCTCAAATTTAATCCAATTTCTGCCTACCCTTGCTAATGTTTCAATCCCTTATTTAACACTAATCTATCTATCTTACCTTAAAAATATTCAAGGACTCTTCTACCACCACCTTTTCAGTAAGAGTTCCACAGACTCATGATCCTATGAGAGACAACAAAAATCCAATTTCTGATATTGTGTTACTTTTATGTATATTTGTATTCAATAGACAAATTTAGCAGTTTGCATGTATATTAGGACACAGGAATTGCTGTAGGTTCTGTTTTTTTTTTAATTCATTCATAGCATGTGGGCACATAATTTTATTTTCAGTCTGTATAATTTTACCTTTTAGCAAACCTGTTTGCTAGAACATGGAAGTCTGAAATTAAGATTAATAGAATCAAACAAACTGTTGGTGCTCAACTCGACTGGCTTTAATTTATTTTGGATTTCAAGTTGAGCTTAATAGTGATGAAAATGGAATGGGCAATAGCAGGTGGTGATGACCTATTTTTCACTGCTGACCTGTAGACAAAGGAAAAGGTAACATTGCTCACAGGATGGTATGTTGCCATAGGAACCAACACTGCAGTAACACAGAAACCACATTGCTCCTGATAGTTACAGCCTCGCTGTGTCTAACCCTTAAGCTGCCAAAAAAAATACTGAGCTGAATGGAATCTCAGGATTTGTTGATGCCTGATAAGATGACATCCCTGTTTACCATGAGACCAGGTGTAAGTAAAATATGCCTTGAGCCACTAATAAATTTATAGGCTCTGCAGGAAATAGAATGAACTAAAGACAAATTAACATCCGTTTTCTAAGATGTTCCATGCTAAATTTTATAGCAAACACATTTCTAATCATAAGTGTGCTGATTATTGGTCTATTTTCAGTAGTACTAAATCTCACTTGAGATCTTATTAAAGCACTAGTTGACCAACATTATTCTTGTTAACAAAAACAGAAATTGCCGGAGGAACGCTACAGGTCTAGTAGTATCTGTGGAGAGAAAGCTGCGTTAACATTTCGAGTCCAGTGACCCTTCTTCAGAAAACAAATCCCAGACCCGGTGTGTTTTTGTTTCAGGTTTTCAGCATGTGTAGTTTTTTTTTTTAAATTTTATTGTTCTTATTAATTTGATTTGTCCTACTTCCATTTTGTCATTGGACTGTGAAATTTGTTAATGTGTTTATTGAATGCAGACAGAAAATCATTTGAGGCTTTAAAGGAGCCGTTTTTATGTGCAGTTCACTTTTGTACATTAAGTTGCTAAATAACAACGTTTATCAATGCAATTACAGACCAGTAATATAATGGAAGAAGTAATCAACAGTGCCATCAAATGTTACCTTCTCATCAATGCCTGATTTGGCAGTCTTAGCATCATATTTTTGCAGAAACACTAATAGTGGCTACAACAGGCAGAAATGTTGATTTTGACTTTGTATTCTATAGTGATAATTTTAATGTGCCCTGTCTGGTGGGAAACTAATATCAGATTAGCCAGCCATTTTGATCTACTAAGTCCAATTTTTCTTTGTTAACTTTAATGTCAATCCAATCTGTTCAGTACCTGCCTGGCCAGAAAAAGTCAAAATTTGCCCGACATGAAATTGTAACAACATGCTTGGTATGTGTGAAATTATAATTGAAGATACCAGTTGATCTCTAGCAGTGATGCAAGGAGATATGACTAGGTCCAACAGGTAGGTCAAGCATGGTAGAATGCAACTGAATGACGGTGGAAAAGCGTAAGAAAGGAAGGAATGAACATGGGTATATGAAGTATGGATGAGGGCAGTATAGGGATTTAGCTCGAGATGAAAGAGAATAATTGGCAATGATGGTAATGCTATGCTGGAGCCTCCTTCAGATGGGAAACAGGAAGTGTAAAGTGAAAGAAACAGCCTGTGGAGGAAAAGGATGGTGAATCTGAAATGGTTGAGAGGAGTTTGCTTGGGGCCGTTTTCCTTAACCAGGATGTTGGGGGAAATGGACTGTGAAACATTTACAGCTTGGAGGGAGGCTGTTCAACCCATTGTGCCCTTGCCAATCAATTTAGATCTGATTACACTAATCTGATTTTCCAGCTTTTGGTCAATAACTTTGGAGGCTATGGCAATACAAGTCAGTATCTAAATATGTCTGAAATGTTAAGAGAATTTGAGTCAGTGACCATTCAGACAGTGAGTTCCAGACTCCTGCCAACCTCTGAATGAAAACAATTTCTTTTCGACTCTTTTCTTTTTGAGCCTTTTACTTAACTTAAATCAATGCATCTGGTTATTGAGCTCTCTGTTAATGAAAAAAGCGCCTTCCTATCTATCCCCTTCATCATCTTATATACCTCTCCGGTCTCCCCTCAACCTTCACTGCTACCAACAAAAATAACCCCACCATATGCGATCTTTCCTTGCAGCTTAAACCCTCCAAACCCTGTGGCATTCTGGTGAGTCACCTCTACACCCTCTCTAGTGCAATCACATCCTACCTATAATGTGATACCAGAACTGTATGCAACGTTCCAATTATGGACTAACCTGCATTTTGTACAATTCCAGAATAAGCTCTTTGCTCTTGTATTTTATACCTAGGGTAATAAAAACATGAATTCCATATGCCCATAGCTTGGTATTTACCTAGTTTATTTTTAAAATAAGACTTTAAATATTCACATCGGGCCACAAGTGTTTGGCTTCTAAGTAGAAAAACGGAATGCCTTCTCTTCCTTCTCGTATAAAATTTAGGCTTCACTGCACGTAATTCTAGTGTCATTTGGAATGCTGGCCCTGGAGCTGAAAATTCAGCTCCTGTCAGAAACGTTCAGCTTGTTTCTCATAGTCCTGCCCTAAGCCCTCTGCCTTGATTGTTGTCTGGAGTTTATTAGTGATGGGGAGTAGAGCCTCAGATATTTTATTTTCTTCTTTTAGTTTAGCCTTTTTCTGGCTGGTATTATCAAATGTTTCTTCAGTCTCACTCTTCAGTTGAAATGATATCTTCCAGATGAATCCAGTGTTCAATTTCTAGACCTAATTCAGCTAATCAAATGAAGATGAAATGGAATAAAAGCAAAGCACTAGAGAAACTCAGTGGGTTTGGCACCATCTGTGGCGAAAGAAAGAGTTAATGTTCCCAGTCCGACATGACTGTTCTCAGGAATAAGTTTCATGAAATGGATTTTGGTTGTCTGAAAAATTTTCATGCAATGCAAGAGTCTGTCTCCAGTTGTAACCTTGCCCCAAAACCATTGAGCTAAACAATGTCTCTTGTTTCTTTCTAGTATTTTAGTTCAGTCTTTAGATTCTGTAAATTAACTCATTTTCTGTTCTTTTCTTGAAATTTCACACTTTTCAAATTAATTACAACTGAATTTTCAATTTGAATGGTATTTACAAAATGTGGAACACAGCAAGAATTTTTTGTTTCTAAATTATTCAATGAAGGCAACCTTTCACTCCATTGAAGTGCCATTGATGATCCATTTTAGACCTACAATTCACAGTGTCACAATTTGATGCACATGCATTTCCCACATTATCTACTTGGATTTCATAATTTCACAGCTGTCAATCAGGACCAGGTTAGGATAGCCTCTTGATTTTTGATGAAAAGAGGGTCAGATCTTTGTTGCTTTAAAAGATAATTGAATTTTGGCTAAGATCATGTTTTGGAATAATTGAAAGAGATGGTGACCGTCTAGCTGTAATATATCACGTTAATTATTTAAAGCCTACCTAATTATCTCCAGATGTAAACCTTGAATTATTCGATGTCCGAGTTCTTCTATAGTGTAAGTTCTGTCGCTTGCCAGAACAACGATCGATTAGTTAAAATGTTATTGCCTATTCACTGATTAAAGATAATGGTTTCATTTGGGTGTTCTAAAGTTGGAGGATGTAATACGCTGGTCTCAAGTCAAACGTCACAAAGCTCATTTCAATAATGGTTCAGTTGGAGCCCTTTAAATTTCTTAGACCAGCTTTACAAGAAAAATATTATTTCATGATTTGACTCTGAATATTCAGCAATCCTCTTGTACAAAGTAGTCCAGACTGAACTACACAGTGTGATTTGTGTGTGGAATGAACTGCCAGAGAAAGTGATGGGGATGCAGGTACACAGTGTTTAAAAGACATTTGGATAGGATCACGAACAGGAAAGGTTTGGAGAATTATGGGCCAAATGTAGGCAGGTGGGACTAGTTTAGCTTGAGAATATGATCGGCAGAGACTGGTTAGACCAAAGGGTCTGTTTCCATGCTGTATGAATCTGACTACTAAAGTCCAAGCATCTGTTTCTAAGTTTTGAAGGGGTGGTGAAAGAAAACATATATGGACATTGGGAAGAGATGCAAGTGAATGTGAGTTGGTAGAGTTATCTGGTAATTGACCTAGGGTCATAGGGTTTGTGTGTATGCAGAGATGTATAATTTGTTATATTGCTGATTCCCCATCCCTAGATGTGCTTGAGAAAATGGCAAACCACAGTTTTGAAATGCTGGTATCCATATAATTAAGACACAGTCACCGTACCAGGGTGTTCCAGGATTTTAACTGAGTGACAATGAAGGAACAGCAAGTCATAATTTTATATGTTTTGCAAATGTTGGTAAAGTAACAGAACTATAATAACCATAAACTAATTCAGCAGGGGGATGGGAACCTGAATTGTAGCTCCAGTGTACAGGAGGTTGAGAGTAGTGAGGTCATAAATAAGGTTTCAAGGTCGCAGGAGTGTACCGGCAGGCAGGAAGGTGGTTTGAAGTGTGTCTACTTCAACGCCAGGAGCATCCGGAATAAGGTGGGTGAACTTGCAGCATGGGTTGGTAGCTGGGACTTCGATGTTGTGGCCATTTTGGAGACATGGATAGAGCAGGGACAGGAATGGTTGTTGCAGGTTCCGGGGTTTAGATGTTTCAGTAAGATCAGGGAAGGTGGTAAAAGAGGGGGGGGTGTGGCATTGTTAGTCAAGGACAGTATTACGGTGGCAGAAAGGACGTTTGATGAGAACTCGTCTACTGAGGTAGTATGGGCTGAGGTTAGAACCAGGAAAGGAGAGGTCACGATGTTGGGAGTTTTCTATAGGCCTCAAAGTTCCAGAGATGTTGAGGAAAAGATTGCAAAGATGATTCTGGATAGGAGTGAAAGTAACAGGGTAGTTGTTATGGGGGACTTTAACTTTCCAAATATTAACTGGAAACACTATAGTTCGAGTACTTCAGATGGGTCAGTTTTTGTCCAATGTGTGCAGGAGGGTTTCCTGACACAGTATGTGGATAGGCCAACAAGAGGCGAGGCCACATTGGATTTGGTACTGGGTAATGAACCAGGCCAGGTGTTAGATTTGGAGGTAGGTGAGCACTTTGGTGATAGTGACCACAATTCGGTTACATTTACTTTAGCGATGGAAAGGGAGAGGTATATACCGCAGGGCAACAGTTATAGCTGGGGGAAAGGCAATTATGAGGCGATGAGGCAAGATTTAGGATGCATAGGATGGAGAAGGAAACTGCAGGGGCTGGGCACAATTGAAATGTGGAGCTTGTTCAAGGAACAGCTACTGCGTGTCCTTGAGAAGTATGTACCTGTCAGGCAGGGAGGAAGTGGTCGAGCGAGGGAACCGTGGTTTACTAAAGAAGTTGAATCTCTTGTCAAGAGGAAGAAGGAGGCTTATGTAGAGATGAGGCGTGAAGGCTCAGTTAGGGCGCTTGAGAGTTACAAGTTAGCCAGGAAGGACCTAAAGAGAGAGCTGAGAAGAGCCAGGAGGGGACATGAGAAGTCTTTAGCAGGTAGGATCAAGGAAAACCCTAAAGCTTTCTATAGGTATGTCAGGAATAAAAGAATGACTAGAGTAAGATTGGAGCCGGTCAAGGACAGTAGTGGGAAGTTGTGCGTGGAGTCCAAAGAGATAGGAGAGGTGCTAAATGAATATTTTTCGTCTGTCTTTTTCCTGTGTGAATACTATGTAGTCGAGGAGGATACTGAGATACAGTCTATTAGACTAGACGGGATTGAGGTTCATAAGGAGGAGGTGTTAGCAATTCTGGAAGGTGTGAAAATAGATAAGTCCCCTGGTCTGGATGGGATTTATCCTAGGATTCTCTGGGAAGCTAGAGAGGAGATTGCAGAGCCTTTGGCTTTGATCTTTATGTCGTCATTGTCTTCAGGAATAGTGCCAGAAGACTGGAGACTAGCAAATGTTGTCCCCTTGTTCAAGAAGGGGAGTAGAGACAACCCTGGTAATTATAGACCAGTGAGCCTTACTTCGGTTGTGGGTAAAGTGTTGGAAAGGATTATAAGAGAGAGGATTTATAATCATCTAGAAAGGAATAATTTGATTAGGGATAGTCAACACGGTTTTGTGAAGGGTAGGTCGTGCCTCACAAACCTTAGAGTTCTTTGAGAAGGTGACCAAATAGGTGGATGAGGGTAAAGCGGTTGATGTGGTGTGTATGGATTTCAGTAAAGCGTTTGATAAGGTTCCCCATGGTAGGCTATTGCAGAAAATACGGAGGCATGGGATTGAGGGTGATTTAGCGGTTTGGATCAGAAATTGGCTAGCTGTAAGAAGACAGAGGGTGGTGGTTGATGGGAAATGTTCATCCTGGAGTTCAGTTACTAGTGGTGTACCTCGGATCTGTTTTGGGGCCACTGCTGTTTGTCATTTTTATAAATGACCTGGATGAGGGCGTAGAAGGATGGGTTAGTAAATTTGCGGATGACACCAAAGTCAGTGGAGTTTTGGATAGTGCGGAAGGATGTTGCAGGTTACAGAGGGACATAGATAAGCTGCAGAGCTGGGCTGAGAGGTGGCAAATGGAGTTTAATGCGGAAAAGTGTGAGGTGATTCACTTTGGAAGGAGTAACAGGAACAGAGTACTCGGCTAATGGTAAGATTCTTGGTAGTGTGGATGAGCAGAGAGATCTCGGTGTCCATGTGCATAGATCACTGAAAGTTGCCACCCAGGTTGATAGGGTTGTTAAGAAGGCGTACGGTATGTTAGGTTTTATTGGTAGAGGGATTGAGTTTCGGAGCCATGAGGTCATGTTGCAGCTGTACAAAACTCTGGTGCGGCCGCACTTGGAGTATTGCGTACAGTTCTGGTCACCGCATTATAGGAAGGATGTGGAAGCATTGGAAAGGGTGCAGAGGAGATTTACCAGGATGTTGCCTGGTATGGAGAGAAGGTCTTATGAGGAAAGGCTGAGGGTCTTGAGGCTGTTTTCATTAGAGAGAAGAAGGTTAAGAGGTGACTTGATAGAGACATACAAGATGATCAGAGGATTAGATAGGGTGGACAGTGGGAGCCTTTTTCCTCGGATGGTGGTGGCTAGCACGAGGGGACATAGCTTAAAATTGAGGGGTGATAGATATAGGACAGATGTCAGAGGTAGGTTCTTTACTCCGAGTAGTAAGGGCGTGGAATGCCCTGCCTGCAAAAGTAGTAGACTCGCCAACTTTAAGGGCATTTAAATGGTCATTGGATAAACATATGGATGATAATGGAATAGTTTAGGCTAGATGGGCTTCAGATTGGTTTCACAGGTCGGCGCAACATCGCAGGCCGAAGGGCCTGTACTGCGCTGTAATGTTCTATGTTCTATGTTCTATAATTTTCCAAAGTGCTCCAAATTCAGCAATTAGCCTTTAGACTGAAAAATTTCAAATGCCACTTGATTATTTAAAGTTGGGGGCAAGATCAGAACTGGACTGGATTAACTGTAACGAGAGGTTGGCAGAAAAAAAACAGTAACTGAGCAATGGGCTACCTTTGAAGAGAAGATAGTTGGGTAAAGGTAAGGCATGTTACTTCAAATGGGAAAGGAAGAACAAGCAAATTCAGAACTCCCTGGATGACAAAGGATATAGAAATTTAGATAAAGAAGAAAGATGTGCTTATGACAAGTGCCATTATAGAAAATAAAATTGGGGACCAAAAGGAATATTGAAGGTTCAGCGGGGAAAAGAAAATCAAATAGGAGGAACTATGAGAAAAGACTGATAGCCAGCATAAAGAGTTGTCCCTGAATCGTCTATGACGATGTAAATAGTAAAACGGTGGCCAATGGTGTTGGATAGATTGTTGTTACTTAAAGTTGACAAGGCACTGGGACTGATAAAATGCATCTATGGACTTTGAAGGAAATGAAAGTTGGGATTGCAAGGCACTGGGCACAATTTTTCAGTCTTCCTTAGCCTCAGGAAAGGTGCCAGAAAACTGGAAAATTTGAAACATGTGACCTTATTCAGTTGTAAGGATAAGCCCAGCGTTTACAGATAAGTCGGTTATATTTTGGCGGTGGGAACCTTCTGGAGACAATTATTTGGTATTGAAATAGTAGCAACGTGGGAATAAAGGTGGGTTGGTGAGCAAGTCTCGTCATGGATTTCTAAAGAGGAAATTACATTTAACAATATGCCAGATCAGTGGTGTAATTCACCATGCCAAAAATTCCCAGAAAGTTTGTTACAGTTGTGGGTGCACATCATTATAGGACAGATGTGAGGGTATGGGAGCAAGTCCAGAAGTGATTTACAAGAATGGTTCCAAGGGTCGGAAAATCGGGTTAATAAGACCATAAGACGTAGAAGCAGAAATTAGGCCATTCGGCCCACTGAGTCTGCTCCGCCATTCAATCATGGCTGATAAGTTCCTCGACCCCATTCTCCTGCTTTCTCCCCGTAACCCTTGATCCCCTTGATAATCAAGAGCCGATCTATCTCAGTCTTGAATGTACTCAATGACCTGGCTCCACAGCCTTCTGTGGCAATGAATTCCATAGATTCACCAATTTCTGGCTGAAGAAGTTTCTCCTTACTCTGTTCTAAAAGGTCTTCCCTTTACTCTAAGGCTGTGCCCTCAGGTCCAAGACTTTTCTACCAATGGAAGCATCTTCCCAACATCCACTTTGTCCAGGCCATTCGGGTATTCTGAAAGTTTCAACTAGATCCCTCCCCTCATCTGTCTAAACTCCAATGAATATAGTCCCAGAGTCCTCAAATCTCCATATGTTAAGCTTCCCATTCCTGGGACCATTCTCGTGAACCTCCTCTGAATCCGCTCCAGGGCCAGTACATCCTTCCTGAGATATGGGGCCCAAAACTGCACACGGTACTCCAAATATGGCCTGACCAGAGCCTTATAAAGCCTCAGTAGTACATCCCTGCTTTTATATTCAAGTCCTCTCGAAATAAATGCCAACATTGCTTTTGCCTTCCTGACCACTGACTCAACCTGCAAGTTTACCTTGAGAGAATCCTGGACTAGAACTCCCAAGTCTCTTTGCACTTCAGACTTCCGAATTTTCTCCCCATGTAGAAAATAGTCCATGCTTTTATTCTTCTTACCAAAGTGCATGATCTCACACTTTCCCATGTTGTACTCCATCTGCCACTTCTTTGCCCACTCTCCTAACCTGTCCAAATCCTTCTGCAGCCTCGCCACCTCCTCAATATTACCTGTCCCTCCACCTATCTTTTTGTATTGCCTGCAAACTTAGCCAGAATGCCCACCATTCCTCCATCTAGATCATTAATGTACAAAGTGAAAAGTTGTGGTCGCAGCACTGACCCTTGCAAAACATCACTTGTCACCGACTGCCATCCTGAGAAAGACCTCTTTATCCCTATTCTCTGCTTTCTCCAGACAGCCAACCTTCTATCCATGCTAGCACCTTGCCTCTAACACCATGGGCCCTTATTTTACTCAGCAACCTCCTGTGTGGCACCTTATCAAAGGCCTTTTTGAAGTCCAGGTAGACAACATCCATAGGCTGGCCTTGGTCTACCCTGCTCATTACTTCCTCCAAAGAATTCTAGCAGATTTGTCAGGTATGACCTCCCCTTGATAAAACCATGACTTTGCCCTATTTTACTATACACTTCCAAATATTCAGCAATCTCCTCCTTTTATAACGGACTCCAAAATCTTACCCACGACTGAGGTTAGGCTAATCGGCCTGTAATTTTCCGTCTTTTGCCTTACCCCCTTTTTTAAACAGGGGTGTCACGTTAGTGAGCTTCCAGTCCTTTTGTACCCACCCTGAGTTTGGTAGTGAATCCCAAGAAAATGAATTAGTGGAATATCATCGAGATGGATTTTTGGAGCAGCTTGTGGGAACATGGAATTTGTGATTTGGTGATACGTAACGAGGCACGTTGATTTAGGAGCTTATGGTGAAGGAACTCTTCAGGGGTGGTGACCGTAATATGATAGAATTCACCCTAAGTTTGAGAGGGAGAGTCTTGAATCAGATGTCACAGTATTACAATTGATGTTGACCTTCGAGAGACGAAGATTAAGAGGAGACCTGAAATGGGTTTTCAAAACCATAGAAATAATAGATAGGGAGATACTATTCTTACTCGTAAAAGAAACAAGAACAAGAAGAGGTGGATTGCAAGTGATCTGCCAAAGAAACAAGGGTGAAGTGAGAGAAATTTTTTTCACACAGAGCATTGAGAGCATGGAATGCACTGCCTGAAAATGTGGTGGAAGCAGGTTTATTTGAGATATTGAAGAGGATATTGGATGATTATTTGGATAAAAATAATATGCAAGGGTATGGGGAGAAAGTGGGAGATTGGCCTTTTGTACCCTATACTTACCTCTTGTCCCGACCCTGGAAAAAATACTTTCCTTGATTCACTTTTTTGGTTGCGTTTCCAAAATTCATTTTGCGTTCCATTCTCTGCAATTTTTTTAACTACTTTTTTTTCTTCATTCATTCACGAGTTGAGGGCGTCTCTGGTGAGGCAGCATTTATTGCCCATTCCTAATTTCCCAGTGGGCAGTTCAGAGCCAACCTCATTGCTGTGGGTCTGGAGTCCCATGTAGGCCAGACCAGATAAGGATGGCAGTTTTCTTCCCTAAAGGGGAAAAAAAAATTACTTGATTCACTTATGGTTGCATTTCCAAAATTCATTTTGCGTTCCATTCTCTGTAATTTTTCTTTAACTACTGCTGTCCTCAATCTCACCATCAGCTCCACGTAGCTAGTCCTCCACTAGACCCTCATTTTTACTTCAGTCCAGGAGATGCAGACTGGAATGGCTGTAATGGACAACAAGTCTGGCCATTTGCTGCCAAATCTAACTAGATTGCATGAACTACTGTTCTTCAGCTCCTGTGCAGTCAGCTCTCTGATGCTCCTCACTTCATCCAACTATGTGTAGTGATCTGTCATCTGTTGCTCTTTCTCCCCTCTAAATCCT
This sequence comes from Rhincodon typus, assembly GCF_021869965.1. Taxonomy (NCBI): domain Eukaryota; kingdom Metazoa; phylum Chordata; class Chondrichthyes; order Orectolobiformes; family Rhincodontidae; genus Rhincodon; species Rhincodon typus. The sequence goes on from NC_063338.1 coordinate 46,619,836, forward strand.
CATTTCTGGTGGTTAAATTCCCAGTATGGGCCTATTTTATTAGCTTAAAAGCCTGATGAGTCAAAACTCATTCCATGACATACAATATGGAAAATACCTGGTTGTGGATTTTTCTCAAGCCTGATTTCAAATTCCTGGACATCACTGAGCATCATCTTGCACTGAAAGCAAAATAAGACCCTGTTTCAGTCTCTTTCCTGCTGTGAACTGTTGGGGGGTGGTATTGGAGAATACCTAGAGATACATAATCTTTCAAGGTCTGCTTCAAATTCCTGGGCTCTTCTCAACATCAGAAAGATATCTTGTGCCCTAAATTGCACCAGCAATACCACATGACCTAAATTTACTCTTTTGCTGATCTTCTGCACCATTTAAAGTACCTCTGGTCAGTCTGTTTCCCTACCACCATCACCACTGCAATTTTGGGAAGACTTCAGTCTCTAATTGATCTTGTGTCTGCCACTTATTGATGTGATTTTTCAGTTTCGTTCTGTTTCTTGCCCCAGATTACATGGACATCCACTTATGATCAAGCATATAAAGTATAGTTATTTCTCAGCAGACTCTGGACTTAAGTTATCTGGAAAATTCTTGTATTGGATCAAGGTCCTTTTCCACCAACGTTGAGTGGTAGTTGGCATGTAATGACCTCCACAATGTTGGAGGAAAAATAATCAACCATAGGCATCTTTCACTTCTTAGAATTATGTTTGCAACCTGAATGTAAGGATGCTCATTGACAAACCCAACATTGACAGACCTGTGCACCAACCATTGTAGCTGTGAAACATGGGCACCTTGATATCAACTTTGCCACCCTATAGTCAGGGAGGCATTCAGGAGGAAGTCAACTGAGGGAATGGCAGGTGCATCTTTTTTCTGGAAGGGCCCTCTCGAAGAGGAATGATTCCTCCATTGATTGGGCTTTATCATTGGAAGTGAGCTCATCTTGCAGCTTGAATGTTTCTGCTGTGGGGTTAGTAAGTTCATGATTTCTTATCCCACTTGAATGAGAAATCAGTGTGCCGTTATCAGCTGTGCATATGCTCCTACATTTGAGGTAAAAGATGAGATCCAAGGAGGGATTCAATTCTGATCTTGGCAGCAGTCAAATTGATTCTCCTGTGAGATTTCAACAGTAGATTTGGGAAAGACCAACAGTTCTTTGTGTGCGAAGAATTACTCTGACGACCAATTCAGCCTTGTCATTTGGGCTTGCAATGTGATGAACTTTTATGTACTGAACGTTCCATATATTAATAAACAATGTTCTGTTCTTTACAGACAGAAACAACTTTCTTTTTATTCAGTCACAGGATCATCGCTGGCTGCGTCAGCATTTATTGCCCAACTCTAGTTGACATTGAGAAGGTGGTGGTGAGCTGCTGTGCCTGTTTCAAACCACAAAATAGGTGATAGTCATTTGCTAGTTAATTTCTCAGGAAAATGCCTTGCCCAAGTAAAGTCAACCTGCCCAGTTTAAAATTTAAAGCCTAGACGTTAACGTGAATGGTCACTAACTGGTGCATTCTCTATGGTGACACCCCTACTAATCAGAGTCCATTTGAGTTGATATTCTTGCAAATTATTGTGATGATGAGTGCAAAACAAAAAGCTTTGACAAAATATCTTTTATACTGGCAATGTCTGTAACATTGATTGCAACAGAACTGCAACATGTTATTGAATATCATAAACTTACAGTTTAAAATCCTTGGGCTGTCCCCAGTCAGCATCACTTTTAATCATTAAGAAATGAGTGATAATATTGAGCTTTATAAAAATTTAAAATTTTAAAATAATTGAGGAACAGTTTTAAAAAAATAAATGAATACTGATCGAATCTCACTGGGCCATCCTGAACCAACAGGAACACTTCGGATTCATATTTGACTTCTGTCTTAAATATTGACTGTATATAATTCTCTTTAGACGGATAGAGGAAGAAATTATACTGGGATTAAATAGAAGATAATTTTACATCTGATAACAATTTTGCTTCCATCAGTACCTGTGTTTGATCAGTTTAAGCTTCTGTTAATGTAGCTTTGAATATTGGATGATTCTAAGATAAGTTAAATTTGTACAAACCTCCTGTACTTGCTAAGTGTTATCCTTGGCTCAGTGTTGGTGTACATTTGCCCCTGAGTCAGAAGTGCTGTACTGGCAGAAGCACTGTCTTTGAGATAAAACCAAGTCTGTCATGTTACTTTGGACATAAAATGTCCAAAGGTAGTATTTAAAGTAAGTGACAATGTTCTCCTAGTGTTCTTGGAGAAGTTATCCTTTAAATAAAAAACGATGTCAGTAAAATAGACCATTTGTCTGTTTCTGTGTGCAAGTTGACTGCCACATTTTGATTACAGTGTGTGTCAACGTTGACTCAATGGCTGTGAAACACCTTGTGACATCCTAAAGTTTTGAAAGGCCTTATAGAAGGACAACTGATTTTGTGTTTTCTTACTCTTTATCTATCTGTGCACATATTGAAAAGCTGAATGATGGAATAAAACTTACAAATCTTTCTTCTGGTCGAATCTAATGTGTTCCATTTATTGCTGATAAATGTAACACAATGAAGTAGACAAATACTGAAGTAGTTGGCATAAAATCTGAGGCTAAATATATTTATAAGTTCATAACATATAGAAATGCTGCCTATTATTTATATTTTTTCCTTTGCTCACTAATTTTATTCCATCATGCTCATGTTGATTAATGTGTAGGAGGAAATTTCTGCAGTTTAAAAGGTGACTGAATCTAAAAATTTTTGACAGGAATTGTTTTTTTAATCTTCATTTTTTTGCCAGTTATGGTTACATTTTGATAGGTTGCTTTTTCTCCATACAGACGTCAGAAAGCCAGAGAGAGACAACAGAAGTTGCTTGCTGAATTTGCTTCAAGACAAAAAAGTTTCATGGAAACAGCGATGGATCTTGGTAAGCTTTTGTCGCACGCACGATTTGTCCAGTTGAGAGTTTGTTATCACTATAATCTGAATAACACAGTTCTTTGGATTCTAATGTATTCAGAATCATTTTCTTTATTCCTTCATGGAACGTGGGCATGGCTGGCGTGGTGAGCATTTGTTGTCCATCCCTAATGCCCTTGAACTGAGCAGCTTGCTCAGACATTTCAGAGGATATTTAACAGTGAACTATATTCTTGTGGGTCTGAAATCACGTGTAGGACAAACCAGGTAAGGGTTACCTTCCATAAAGGACATCAGTAAGCCAGATAGGTTTTTGCAATAGTCACTGGTGGTTTCATGCCATCATTCCCAAGACAAGATATATAATCCAGATTTATTACTTGAATTTAAATTCTGCCAAATTTCGAAGAATTACTATCTTGTACTTCTCACATCGCATTAATTGAACTGCATTGTGACATTGGGAAGTTTTACACTACTGAGTTAAGAGCAAATGTTCAGGGAATTACATAAAGAACTAGACATATTTGGAGGTGGTAGGGGGGAAAAGAAGTACAGGTGCAATGGAAAAATATAATACTTTTCTTTTGGGACAAAAAGAAAAAAGGAAGAGAACTGCAATAAACTTTGCAGAACCTGTAGAGAGAGGAAAAAAATCAGGAGCAACATTTGGAAAGTAGAAATTCGGGAGCATTACAAAATATAAAGAGAACACACCGTGTTGGAGAAATAATGTCTTGCTATTGGTTCAAATACCATACGTCTGATATGTTTTGATTTGAAATTTTTGTACCATATTGGCTTTTTTAAAATGATCATGGTCCTTCACTAAATATTGATTTCTTCAGTCTATGAAATGGAATACTGGAATGTGAGATCAAAAAACCTGCTTGGGTGAATTGAAGGGAAGAAAAGATGTGTCTCTTGAATGACGGCAGAGGACTGAGGGGAAGTGATAACATGCTGTGAGGGTTTGGCGGAGACAGCCTCTAGAACGTGTATTGGTGGAGGAAGAGAAAATCTTGATACAAATATCAGTATTTAACTAGTGAAAATAGATGGGGTAACTTGCGTCCATGCTTTAAAATGGCAACTTGACTTGCTTACTGAGCCTGCTAATCCTTCTTGCACTTCATTATTGTTTCTGAAAGGGGGAAAAGAAATTGTATGATAAAATGTACCAACAAATAAAGCCATGTCAAATAGCATGGGGGATCTACTTATCTGCCTCTTGCCACTTAATTTTTTTTTTCCCATCTCCTTTTCCTGTTTGGACGTGTGTGGCAGATGGGGCTTGAATTGGTACCTTCCGATCTAGAAGTAGGGACGTGACTACAGTCATGTCTTGCTTGCTATTTAAAGTGTTTTTAAGCATGTTGTGACACACCTTTATGGCAGGTGGGCCTTGAACCCAGCCCTCTGGCCGAAAAGTTGGGACACAACTACAGTATCCTAAATTGATTCATCTGTGGAGTGTGTTCACAGCTGGAACCTGCAATCTTCTGATAGCAATCCAATTCACCGAAGAACATGTTATAACGCACTGCTAGAGCAAGAGGGATTTGCACCTGGGCAGTTTGATCCAGAAAGCCAGACACTAGTACTGTGCCAGGGACCCCTGTCTTCTTTTTGGTTAGTTATTTTTAATCAACCTGTTCAGACTTGTTGTGACACACCTCCGGGCCTGGTGGAAATTGAACATTGAATTTTTGACCCGGAGGTAGGGACAATACTTCTGCACCACAAAAACCCTCTCCCAATGTGTCTGTGTAGTTTGGAACAAACAACCTTTTGTGTGAAGTGAATGTAAGAACCACTATACTACAGAAACATGGCAGTCTCTGTTGTCTTTTAGAAATTTTTATTCAATCTGTTTAGAATTTCTATGACACGTGACTGGAACAAGTTGGAATTGATCAAGGACCACCGAGCTCAGAGGAAGGGTCATTACCACTGCACCAAAAAGCCCTATAAACCTACTACATGTGGCATTCCATAGTGGCCTCCTGTCTGAGTACTATCTATGTCTGAATCTTTTGAGCTTCTGAGTCTGCATAGTTTCTGAGATCAGACAAGATTGGGCTTTGTTAGACTTGTATGACAATAGGCTGCTCATGCTTTTCAGCTATATTCAATCAACCTGTCGGATATGGTATGACGCACCTCTGAGGGAAGGTGGGGCTTTCTGCCCAGAGTTAGGGACTGCATCACAAGAACCCTTCTAAAAGCATCCAGATAAGAGCTTAAACCCTTGACCCTCTCTTTAAAAATCTCACACTTTACTGATTGATCCATCTGGGCTTAAAAACAAGATTTGTGTTGCAGTAAGAGTCTGTGAGCCTGATAGAATTTGAACACACGACCTTCTAATCTGGAGTCAGACATGCTTCTGATGTACAATGACCTCACTTGTGGAACAGGTGGGACTTGAACCCGAGCCTCCTGGCTATCCATGCTAACGCTGTGCTACAAGCATCTCCCCCCCCCCCCCACTTTCACTTTTTATGGTGTTCTCAATGACTTTAATCTTTTTAATTGGTTGTCAGCAAGCATTGTGTGTTGTCTAATTAGATCCTCAGTATAACTTTTATAAAAGACTAAAACAAACCTCTAACTTCAAGAGTGGGAAAAAAGTAGTGTCCAGGTTTTAAGAAGCCTATAATCAGGGTGGCATTGAAGTACTGAAAGCACGTGTGGATTAAATTGGATCACAAATTGCATTGGAAACTTTCAGGGTACAGCATTAATTCATGGCCGCTGTTTGAAATGCAGACAGCGTACCATTTCTCTGTTGCTTGCTATTTGACTTCTTTGTGTGACTGAGTTCTAAATGTGCTGTTCGTTGGCTGTACATATCAGCAGAGGACCAAACTTATTGCTACTTTCCACTATTAAAGCTGGGTTGCCTCTAAAATGGGAAGTGCATTGTGACTGTGAATGTCTCCGAAGTGGGCTAGGAGACCCACCAGCTAAAAGCAGTGGTAGTAAATAGCCTTGGACATCAATGCCTGATATTTAACCTCAAGATCTCAGATGCAATGCTACAAAGAAACTTGAATGCATCTACATTACTGTTACATCCAACAACTTCTTCCAATCAAGTTAATGGAAAGATTCTTGGCAGTGTGGAGGAGCAGAGGGATCTTAGGGTTCATGTTCACAGTTCCCTGAAAGCTGCCACCCAGGTTTATAGAGTTGTTAAGAAGGTGTATGGTGTGTTAGCTTTCATTAATAGAGGGATTGAATTCAAGAGCCGTGAAGTTATGCTCCAGCTATACAAAAGCCTGGTTTGGCCACATCTGGAGTATTGTGTCCAGTTCTGGTCACCTCATTACAGGAAAGATGTGGAAGCGTTGGAAAAGGTGCAGAGGAGACTTACCAGGGTGTTGCCTGGAATGGAGGGAAGGCCTTACGAGGAAAGGTTGAGAGAGCTACGGCTTTTCTCTTTAGAATGACGAAGGATGAGAGTTGACTTGATAGAGGTGTACAAAATGATCAGAGGTATAGATAGAATAGACAGCCAGAGACTCTTTCCTAGGGTGGAGGTAGCTTTTATGAGGGGACATAGTTTTAAAGTGAAAGGAGGTAGATATCGGGGAGACGTCAGAGTCGGTTCTTTACTCAGAGTGGTTGGGGCGTGGAATGCATTGCCGGAGAGGGTAATGGATTCGGCCTCATTAGGGGCATTTAAGCGGCTATTAGATAGGCATATGGATGATAGTATAAAGGTAGCGGTGGAGGTTAGATAGACCTTAGGTTTCGGGTAAAAGTTCAGCACAACATCGTGGGCCGAAGGGCCTGTACTGTTCTATGTTCTAAATCAGTAGTCCTACCAGTTGTTCATATGCTCTTCCAAATCCAAATGGCAGGTGTCATGCACAAATCTCATGCCTGGCTGTTGAACTATGTTGCCTCAAATAGTTGCAAGAGACTCATTGATCCTCTCTCTCTCTCTCTTAGAGCAAAGTGATACACACTCCGAAGGTTCAGTACACCTCGTTCAACCCCAGGAGGAGAGAGTGCTCAGCATTACTGAAATTGGTGTTGTTAAGACCAAAGCCTGCAGTGGTGTTGAAACAACTAAGCTGACAGCATTCTTACCTGAAATTTACCTTCTCACATTCTATTTCACTCTCACCTCAATCACTTTTTAACTTTCATGTTGCAGTACTTTTTGGCCTAGGTAGTATCCCTTGCTTCCTAATTCCAGCACTGACCTTAAGCAAGATATCCTAGAGTTGCAGTTGCTCTACTGTAACACCTAAGATAACAAAGACCCACCATTGTGT
>NC_063338.1:46627456-46630648 GCF_021869965.1 Rhincodon typus
AGGCCCGAAACGTCAGCCTTCCTGCTCCTCTGATGCTGCTTGGCCTGCTGTGTTCATCCAGCTCTACACCTTGTTATCTCAGATTCTCCAGCATCTGCAGTTCCTACTATCTGTCAAAGACACACCATTGCTTGATTTCACACTTGCAGTCATAACTGTGTGTGATGAGCCACCATGTAGGATTACACTGCAACCAAGTTAGTGAACACGGTGAGCATGCAGGTACCAGCTTGTTGAATGGAAAGTTTGTACAAGTGGTTTGCTGCAGAGGGCTCAGCTGAAGACTTCAGTGGAACTGCAGAGAAGAACTGATAGACACACAACCAAATGCTTGGAAGTTCCACAAAAAGTGTGCACTATCAAGGAGCATAGGGTGTACAGCACCAAGTTTGCACAGAACTTGAAGCCTGACCTTTCCCATGTGGAAGTGCACTTGGTGATTCAACCATGGTGCAGTAACTGATGGCTGATGTGTTGCAGGGTCGATCACCTTCTGCCAGAAATTTGTGTGCTGCTGTGAAAGCTTAAGACCACTGCCATGGAGATGCAGCTGTCTGCCATCATGGCTGTGGATACTAATGTTCAAAGAGTTTAGGAGTCCCAAACTGCCCAGCAAACTATCAGAAAGATTTGTGAAGCACAGCTCCAGCAGCAACAGTAGATTCATGGAGTATGGTCAGTCAAGCTCTTAACTGTTAGCATGCATGCTTCAAATCCCTTCTAGCACTGTTGCTGTTGCTCATCTGTCACCTAGCCTAGACTGCTGTTTCTTGTGCTGAAATCAGTATGGTTGATTTTGGGCCTGCTAGGTCCACAGATGCCCAAGGTTGTCCTGAAAGGCTACCTGCAATCTCTTCTGCTGAAAACATATCATTGGAGCATTAGAATAGGCAAATCAATACTTTCACTGATACTGTGCACGAAGAAGATTTAGTGAAATTTTGTATGAGATATGACATGATTTCACTTATACATTTTGTATGGAACTTTGTATTTTGCTGTGAATTTCACTTTTGTATTGTGTCCTAGAGGCTGATGTGTCACTAGGGTTGTAGAGGAGTGCGTGACCTTTGATGAACGGGGAATTAATTAGGATTGTGGTTACACTTGAATGTGATTCTTTACATCCTGGCCTGAAATGACTTCTCAGTTGGAACTTGTCTTCCTAATTTTTCATCTGTCTCTGCCTCTGCCCCTTATTCCAACAGCACATTTGTGACATCTCCTCAATTTCCTAGTCATGCTCCATTCCAAGGCAAAGATTTGCACTGCATTTCCATCCCAAGCAATTGCTTTGCACAGAAGCCTTGATCAACAAAACATCTTTCAGCACCTACCACACCACTCTCCTTGTAGACTTTTGAAACTTGAAATAACTGTGGTAACCACCAAGTGCTTGTAAAATTGTAACAAATGGCCAGAAGGCATCAACCAGCAACAAACCTATAAGTAGTTTAATAATTTAAAAAGTGATGAATTCATTTGTGCTGCTTAATACATGTTTGGCTGTGCAATATAGGATATTGACTGGAATATGGACTTCTATGTTGTTGCTTGCTGATTGACATTGACATTGTGAAAAAAGAAGTTAAAAATCTGGCCAGTTAGTGCCTTTTAATCTATTCTCCATCATCGGAACAATGTTTGAAGACATCATTGATGGTGCTGCCCATCAGCATTATGCTCATTTTAGGGCCTACCAGGGCAGCTCGATTCCAGAATTGAATGATTGTCCTTGACATCAAGGCAGAAATGAGCTGGGCGGTCAGTAGGAATCATGGGAAAAATCCACAGTGGTTAGAGTTCTATCCAGCACAAAGAAGGTTGGTTTTGATTCTTGGAGGCCTATTATCTCAGCCCCAGGACATGGCTGAAGGTATTCCCTCGTTTAGTGCCTTAGGCCCAACCATCTTTAGTTGCTACATCAGTGACATCATTATCCTTTTATGATGATAAAGTCAGAAGTCTGTACATTCACTGATAATTGCACAGTGTTCAATGCCATTCAGAGCTCTTTGGGTACTAAAGCAGGTGATATCTGTATGCAGCAAGACCATAAGAATTAAGAGCAGAGGCAGGGTATTCAGCCCATTGAGTCTATTCTGCTATTCAATCCGATCATGGCTGATAATCCTCAACTCACTTTTCTGCCTTTTTTCTACAATTCTTGATTCACTTACTCATTAAAAATCTGTCTATCTATCTAAGTACTTAGGCTGGTAAGTGGTAAGTAATATTCACACCACATAGGTTGTAGACTTGATTGGACCAGCCAACAAAATACTTTTTAGTTTCCGGCTTGGTTAGAGGTTGCACATTACACAGTGAGTAATTCATCACCTGACTCTCAAGTCTAACTACTGTCTATACTATATAAAAGGCATAGATCAGGTGCGTGATGGAATATACTTCACTTGGCTGGATGAGTATAATAAACTGCAATTGTTGCAAAAACACTCTAGAAACTTGACATGTTCCAGGACAAAGCAGCTTGCTTATTGAATACCCTATTCATAAATTTAAATGTTCACATCTTCCCCTGCCAGCACACATTGATAGCAGTGTGTAGGAAATATAAGCGTGTCCAGCACTGATGTTTCATTTTTTAAAATTTTTCTTCTTTTATTAATTTTAGTTTTGGAGCTGAAGATGATTTGTGGACTTTGAAGCAGCTCGTGGTAAAAGGAAAAGAATAGAACCAACGAGATTTGTTTGTTTGTGAAGCCAGGCCTGGAGGTTAATTGTGGGCTGATTCTTGATTAAATTGTTTCTAATGGTGACCCCAAGAAGAGCATTATGTTTAAATAGATAGCAAAAGTTGGCTATATACCTAGGAATTGGTTCTGGCAAGTCTGGAAGACACCCTATGTTCAAGCTGATGGCATGTCTTGAATGGTAATTGAGGCCTTGGGGAGTTCATTCAGTCTATCAGGGAGGACCCAGAATCAAAGCTGTATGGTTTCTGAGAGCTTGCTGCATAATCACTGACTCCAGCTTCCGGAAGCCCAGAGTAGAAAACTTAGAAGAATTACTATGCATTCCCAAACAAACTGAGAAGGTGACACTGATCGACAGTTCCAGAAAAGCACCCAAGGAGTCTACGTTTATGTCTGTTCAACAGTGCGTTGTGGAGGCCATTTTAGTAACCTGGCCGGTTCTATTTCTCACGCTGGCTCTCGCTCGCGCTCGCTT
>NC_063338.1:46630658-46648824 GCF_021869965.1 Rhincodon typus
CTTTTTCTTTTTCTTTTTCTTTTTCTTTTTCTTTTTCTTTTTCTTTTCCTTTTCCTTTTCCTTTTCCTTTTCTTTCTTATGCGCGCTCTCTCGCTCACTAGATGTTTCCGGTTTACAGCTTTAGACATTAATCTGCCCAGCTTGTTTAATTTTTCTTCTGCTAAAGTTATAAGATATTTAATAAATACTTGACTGTTTAGTTTGAGTTACAAAAATCAGTGTCTGGCAATTAATTATTCAAAGTCTGCAGTTGGTTCTTCAAAAATCTGGTTTGAAACCATTGGAGTCATTATTTGGGGTCATTTGACAGTTTAATATTACTGTGTTGTAAATACCAGGGTAGAAAGGCTGATTTTTGGTTTGGCTGTCTGTCTCGTGTTGCGACACAAGATACATTGCAGCAACTTGCCAAGCCTCGTTTCACAACACTTTCAAACTCAGTACCTCTACTGCTTCAAAAGTCGAAAATGCTCGGGAACACCACCGCCTCCAATTCCTATCCGAGCCCTATGCTGTCCTAAGTTGGAACTATATTGCTGTAACTTCAGTATTGCTGGGTCAAAATCGTGCGGCTCTCTTACAGAGAATATTGTTGATTTTGCTTAAACTGTATGGATCTGCTAGCAATGCTCAGATCCCATGGAAGAATAAGAAAATATATTTGCTTTGTGTACTTCTGGTGAACAATAGTTGCAAATGGCTGAAGCCTTCATAAATCTGACGCAGGGTGTAAATCACAGTAGAAGTATGCATGTTCACAGCAGATGCCATTCTAGTCCATGTATGACATTTGTAGCACCCAAACAGCAGACAATACTGAGCCCTAGATTTGTATTCAATGAGTTTAAAAAGCTTTCTCCAAGCCCTTTTAATTATTTCTTAGTTTATTTCAATGTTTAAGGTTGGATATTTAATATTAGCCAGGGGATACATTCGGTGTGGGTAGACATGTAATTGGGTTTCTCATTGTTAAATCTTAAGAAACACTCTTAATTTCAAGACTAGGTAGAATTGAGTTGCTACTTAATGGCCGAAAGTAAAACCATCAAGTTGACACTGTATGATTTATTAATTTGCCTGATATGAGTTCTAGTATCTGGTTAACATTCTAACAATCAATAGTTGTTATAGCCATTATTCAACTACCATTAATCAGGAATGATAGGCCTCAAAAAAAAAAGGTGCAGAATATAACTGGAGGCTAAGGATATATTAAGATATTTTCCTGTCACTTTAAAATTTTGTTTAAATCTTGATTAATATATAAAGCTGTGATGAAATATTTTATTTTTCCATGTGAATAGCTGAAATATTAAAAAATGTATATTTAGGGGCCTTGATCAAGGCTTCCAGGCACCCAACTAACACCAACTGTGTTTCAAAGATTTCTGTGTGCTTCTCAATAGGAGGTATTTGAAATGTTATTGCTTAGTCCTTGAAATAGAAATACCTCGGGCTAATAAGAACAAAGTGTAGTTTTTTTTTAGTGCTAGCAAGGTGACATTAGAAATGTCTTGCATCATCAGGCTGTTGAGCCTGGTTAGGAAAATAAATTGGAATCCAACTGTCTTTTGGGGAATGAGGTGAAGGGTTGAGACAGAAGGTATCAAAGTGCTAATAGTTGTCTGCCTCTAGAGAGCTACCCTGACACACACTGTTTAGTAAGGAAAAATGTTCTTTGCAATTAGAGACTTGTACTGCACTCAGCAATTTTCTTGCATATTTACTTAACTTTAAGTCTCTGACCAATATTATCTTGATGTTGCATGCAAAAGCAATTAAATACAGAAAGGCACCTGACTAAAATCTTAAAACTATTGAGTATTAGGTGATTTGAATACATTCTTTTTGATAACCTCATGTTTGGCTTTGGTGAAAATTGTGGTTTTACTTAACTAAAGAGAAACACTGGGCTGAATCTGGTATGATTCAATTATGTAAGAGCTTTGCATTACAAAACCTGATTTCTCACTTACAAAATTTCCACTTATGCAGCGGACAGACTTTTTGTGAACAAAGTGAATTGAAATTGAGGTAAATTTAACTTCATTTACCATGAAAGATTCTTATTTATTGACATTTTTACCAGGTCATTCTAAGATTTGTAATGAATGTGAAATTGGCTTCCTTATATATGCTGAATGGATGTGGATTGAGAACAAATACAATAATTGATTATACTTAGGCTTAACCAAAAAATTGGAACTGAAGTAATTTTTAAAAGGTATCTATGCAGATTGAGACTGTTTGTTTGTTTTTCTTTGATGTTTCTTGCGTGTTATGTTTTGCCACTGTTTGTTCGGCATGGAATATTTTTCAGGTTTTGCGCGCTGGAATTGAAAACAATGTTGCTTTCATTTGCTGGAAGTTGTCATTTATAGGGAGGGCCTGGCAGTAGTGGGGTGGTGAAGAATTCGACCTACTTGAGGAAGTAAACATAGCAATTAAAAGTTTTTCCCAGGTAACTGGTTTTATTGTAATTAACATAAAATTAACTAAATCAGCTCAAAAGAACAAGGAATTTCAAATGCACATTGCATCCAAGTTGCATAGTGGTCTGATTGAGTCTCAGGAAGATTCGAAATGGCGTAGAGGTGATGTTTCCACTTCTGGGAGAAGAACAGAACTTGTGATCATAAAAAGAAGATGGTACTGATAAACCCAATAGAAAATTCAAGATAGACTTCTTTATCCAAAGAATGGTTAGACTGTTGAATTCCCTCTCCAAGGAGAGAGATTATTAGTAAAGCTCTTTTAACAATGTTGGAACACCACAGAATGGCTTACTTGAAATGTTGTCATATTTGTGTTGTCAGAATGCATTTTTAAAAAAAAAAGGCTCCCACACACATTGCTATGATAGTGACCAGATAATCTGTTAATAATGTTGATTTGAGGGATAACTGCTCTACTCCTCTTCAAAGTAGCATCGTGGGATATTTTATGTGCACTCTAGGGAGCAGATGGATTACAGTTTACTGATTCATTTGAAAGATGGCATCTCCAATGTCAAGTGAGATTTTTGTGGCAATGTCCAGCAATCAGTGAGACCCTGAAACATCAACTTTCTGACTCGACAGCAAGAGTGCTTCCCAATGAGTTGATGCTGATACTGACAGAAAGGGTATTTGAGGCAACTGCTAGATAGAGCACTTGAAAGGATGTGTTGATTGAGTTGAGGGAAGAGGGTCGTCTGGAGCAGAATTACTTCACAACCTGATTATTCCAGTACCTCTGTCTTCGAGCTTGCATAAACCTCAGCTCATCCACACTACTAGTGATATATTGTGAGATGATTTGACACTGCTGCCTATTCTGTAGTTGTGCTGTGGTAAGAGGTGCAAGGGGCAGAGGGGAATGATTGTTATGCATCGGTAGAAGATGGCCAGGGCAGAGGCCCCAAGCTCTTGGATATCTGGGATGCTAGTGTAAATGCAGGAAGCATTTAGGGAGCAAGCTGTGCTTGTATAAAAAATGGCTTGAAAACTTTTAACGAAAATTCTCCCAAAGGACTAGAGGTTTTGTGTGAAAAGTTGCCATTATGACACGGTGTGCGAAATCTGACCACTGGACATGGGTAGGCCTGAATAAGAGTCCATATGACAGTTGATTGGAGGTAACTGTAAAAGAGGATCAGCTTTATGTAACTAATTTGCTGTCATTAGCTGTGTGCTACTGAGAGGTTAGAACTCTGAAAAGCTTTGGATGAGTGGTTGCAAAATACAATTGGGGCTTGGGGCACAGAAAAGTGCCAAGAAGCAGTGTCATCTCAAGGGAGCAAGATAGCTGGTATTAAGTGTATAGATGCAGAGATACAGTTTTATAAACCAATTGAGATGCAATACCAGGCAGAAAGTTTGAAAATCTACAATATGGGTTGTTGTTGCAACAGTTTAAGCTGGAGTTCAATTGTCCGACAATTCATTTCATTTCAGATGGAAGAAATAAGAGGACTTCAAGTTAAGTTGGAACTACTGTTGGGGGAAGACAGAGGCCATATACTCAAAAGGGGAGTTGAAATTTCTCATAAGAAAGACAGAATTGAAGCTTATTGTGACTTGGTGATTACTAATACCTGGATGAGTTGCTGAGAAATTGGTAGGACCTGTCCAGATTATATCATAATGCACTTCACTCTGTCTAGTCCATTATATTCACTGCTCACAATGTGGTCTCCTCTATACTGGGAGATGAAATGCAGACGGGGTAACCGCTCTGTGGAATGCCTATGCTATGGCCATAAAGATGACCCATAGCTTCCAGTTGTCTGCCAATTCAACAGACCGCTGTTCTTTTGCCCACGTCTTGAGCCTGCTGCCGTGCTCCAATGAGACTCAGCATGAGCTGGAAGATCAGCATCTTTAGGGACCCTGCAGCCTTTAGGACTGAATATTGAGTTCAATAATTTTAGAGCCTGAATACCTCCTTCCATGTCCATTTACTCACCCTGCACCCTAGTCCCTGTCTTGACACCAATAGCTTTCAGCACAAGCAACCCATTTTCACCTATTCCTTGTCCTCATTATCAGTTTTTCTGTTTCCTTGGCTTACTATCAACCATCCTTTTGAGTGCATAACTTACTTTCTCTTCTGGTGGGCTCCAACTCCACCTATCTGCTCACTCCAATAAAGTTTGAGTCCCTTCGGGATTGTAGTGCTCCTAAATTCTGTGAAGAGGGTAGACAGCAGCGAAACTTTGGATAGTTCTTGACTAAAAGTTGACTTTCAGATAATTGATGGGGAGGTTTATTTTGAGAATCATGTTAGAGGCTAAGTGATGTGTGGAAACCAGGTGCTGTGGGGCCCTACAGTGCGTTCCCAAAAGGGAAGTTTTAAATCCTCTAGACATTCCTCTTTATGTGCGTTGGGGACCTGTTGACGTAATAGAATTTGAGTTGCATAAACCTGTATCCTCCTTTTAGGCAAACACTTCAATTGCTTTTCAAAACTTTACAGATTCACATTACAGTGGTTGAAAATAGTCAGGATCTGTGCAGCTACTATCATGTTCATTTGTAACTGCTTATTTGCCTGATTTCCACTGGAGCGATAGGGTTAAAATGAAACTGCTCAAGGCAATAAAATTGAATTGCTTTGGTTTTGTACAATGGTTGTTGTTTATAGACAATATATTAGATCAAAACAAAACTAATTTTAGTTTGAGGTTATCTTCATTGTAAAATGTAGAAATAGATTTTATATGTGCCAATCCTTGTGAATGTTTTGCACCATAATACATTACGGTCACAGTGGCAATACATTTGCTTTAGCCCGAAGCAATGGTGTATGGCTTTTTGAATAGGCATCATTTTCTGGTTGTACTGGAACAAATTCATAGTTGGTCTTTGACCTTCATTTCAAAATAAATATTGATACATTTTCATGAATTTGAAATGTTTTGACATTTTAAGTTCATTTATAATGGTGTGTTTGTTGTTGCATTGTGTTATGAGTTTGTGTCAGTGGGAAACTACATATTACATGATAAGAAATTGATTTCTACAGCTATAATGTACTGCTCCTGCGATGTCTCTTGTAGATGGATTAGTTTAAATTTTATTCAATAAACATTTGCAGTAATATAATTTTGAAGAAATACATTGTTGAAATTCTGACTTCGGGTTTTGCTTAATAGAATAACAGGACAATTTGATCCCAGTTAATCTTAATACGGATCAAGTCAGATCCCAGAGTGAATAGGGCTCTTGTTCCACTGTGGTAGTGTTCCTCCCTCCGAGGCAGGAGGCCCAGGTTCATGTCCCACCAGCTTTAGTGATGTGTAAGAACATCTCTGAACAGCTTGATTAGGAAAAATATCAAAATCCCAGAGTGAAACCTAGCTTGTTAGATCCTCACTTTCTTTCTTCCCTGTGACAAACTCCACTCCTTAGTCATAAATTCCTTTCGAAAGGAATGGAATCAGTTTGAATCTGAACCAGGTCATTTACCTTATTCCAATCTCTAACTTCTTTCAGTCTAAGTGTCACTGCTCCTCCAATTCTGACCTCTTGCGCATTCCTGATCTTAATTCCTGTCTTATTGATAGTCACGCCTGAAACACTATGAACCCTAAACTCTAGAATTCCCTCCCAAACCCATTCCACACCCATCTTTCTCTTCTACTTCAAGCCACGCTTTTTGTTACTTGGTTCATGAGCCATTCCTGCCTTATAGTGTGGACAGGTGACACCCTCCCCCCTTAAACTCCCAGTGTCTTCAATATTTCCTTTGCTCAAGGATGTGATTAGGATGTTACATAGAAACTATCAGTGGTTTATTCACCATTTGTAACTTTTTGGAATAATGTACTGTGCTGTCCTTCTTATTGCTGTGTAGGCAGCAAATAAAGGATTTGTTTGATATGTGTACACTATTAACCTTTAGGATTAGTTAGCTGGTGTAATAGTGTTTAAAAATTATGCTGATTAGCAAAACATGCAATGTAGGAACAAGAATAGACCATTCACCCTCTCATGCTTGTTTCTTTATTTGATGAGACCATGGCTGATCAATATCCCAACTTCACCCATGCACCTTGTTTCTTTTAATATCCTTGACCAACAAAAAATCCACCTTCTTCAACCCAGTTGAAGACTGAAAGGTTGCAACTGCTGCACAGGCAGGGGTAAAGGCTGACTATCATGAGCCGCTACATTGAACCAAACAGTTAATTTTTGTTAGCCCTATAAGTTTAAAAGTACGAGGGAAAGGATTGGAAGTGGGAGTGTGAAAGGAAAGAAATTAGCCAGAAGAAGGAATGGACAGCTAGGAGTGCCCCAAGATCTCCTCCTCCAATCATCAAGGAAAATGCTCAAAGTCAAGGTGAAAATTGAAAGCCTGAGTGTTTCAATTGTAATAAAAGTTGTGCACATTCATTCAGAATGCTGGAAGTTGTAGGAAAAGCCTATAGGACTTACTGGGGTTTGTAAGAGTGAGTCTGAAAAAGGAACTCAAATGAAAATACCACTGATCAAATTGTAGCTTTAACTACAGCTAAGAGACCTGTGGCAAGCAAGCACTGCTGAGTGCAAGAATGGTGAAAAAGGTAAACAAAGAATACAGGGATTTTGTCAAAAGGGATCACAACCCTTTTTTTGTTCAAACAATGCAGATAAATCCATACTATACTAAAGGGACACAGGAGCTACTCGGGCCTTTTTATTGGAAAAGGATCTAATGTTCTTACCAGGGACTTGAGAATGTTTTTGGTTTTTATTTAAATAGGATAATTGGTGAGTATATCCTGATTCCGTTGTACAAGTGCATTTGGAATGTGACTAGTGGTAGGAAGAGTGGATAGATGGAGTGGGTTTGCTCCTTTGTATTGATTTTGGTTGGAGTGAATGTTATAGTTTCACCCATAATTGTGCGTGAACAATGTAGTGTTGAGGACCTAACCTCTGAAGAGAAAGAATTAAGATATAGCTCTCTGTCCCTCCTATGCGTGAGATGTACCAGCAAATCCAGCTTTCTGTTGTCACCCACTTTTTATTGAACTGCTTTGTTTACATACCCTGATTGAACAAAAGAAAAGGAACCCCTTCAAGGATATGTAAAGGATCAATTCTTCCCCAGTGCCTGAACACCGATAACACAAAGTTGTTTGTACCAATGAAGAACTGAAGGGGATTAGAAAAAACTAGAAGACATCAAACTCCATTAACTAATTGAATCCTCTACTCCGGATTGATGCTTTCAAACTGTTGTATCCTTTCCCATCCTGAAAATCCTTATCTTTGTGTGTCTATGTTTGCATGGGTAGTTAGTAATTCATATTTCATTGTTAACATCGGTTTAAGGCAATTTGTTGATCATAAATGTTTTTTTCTGGTTAAGTACACAAACCTGATGACATGTACACTTTCAATCTGAATTAGTAGGTTAGGTAGAATTGAGAAATTTGGTAATCGTCAATCTGTTTCTCCTTTGTAATGACTCCAGGAACAGTGGGGCATGATTTCAAGTGTGCTACCCCAGTGGTTTGTTACAAAGTTCATAAATAAGGTTATAATTTTATGCAAATAAATGTGTGTAACATACTTCATAGGTGGCTTCAACTCCTTATGCTCGTATCCACCTGTCAACATTACTTTGTTTAACTTATGGGGCTACTGTAGAGGTAGATATGTTTTACTTACTTTCCATATTTAATTAGTAAATGCAAAGAGTTCTCCATTTACTACAATATAAGCAACAATTGACTGCACACTTGATGTGATGACAGTTTAAAAACAAGGTGAATGAATGTTTGATTTTATTGTCACGTGTATTTTATAGTGAGAAAGCCAGTAAAATACAGTTAAAAGCATTTCCACTGTCTCCATTTGAATAGTTTAAAAATAAGAGAAAAGTAGAAAAACATAGCTTAAAGAGAATCCATCAGTCCTGAACCTGCTCATTATCCCTCCTCCACTGCTTAGCCGCCGTCTACGCCGGACCAAACTAATGCTGAAGTCACCACTCTTCAGGTGCCATCTTTTACCACTGGGCCGATTCTTCTTCACCGCTGCTGCCTGCGCTGGACCCACCAACATCAGAGTCGCATCTCTTGCTGCTGGGCCACCTTGTTGATGTTGCCGTGATCATGAAAGTTTCATCTGCAATCCTAGAATACACAACTGGAAACCAGCAGGCACCACAGGAGATCCAGTACATGCTCTTTATTCTGCTGATCTCGCTCTTGTGGGCTTTCCACAAAATATCTGTTCCTTGTGTTGGGACAGAGAAAATCACACTGGACATCAATTCTCCCCACTGATCCGTTAAGGACAATGGTACACTCAAATCAATCATTAATAGCTCCATTGCTGTACAATATCCTTTTTCCTCACTTGCGCCAAAAGGCAAAAACACAGTGTTGGACCATATTGTAGCTACCAATCCATGAAAACTTTCAGAACCTACTGACGTGCAACTCAAATCTCTCAAACCTTTGAGGTTCTACAAATAGTTTGAATCTTGCAGATTTTGATAAGTAACAAATGGCACAACCTCTGGAATGGTGTTAGTAAAGCCAATAAAAATTCATAAACGATCCAACAGTGGAGCTGACAGTGTTCACTCTTGGTCAGATTGTTGCCTGGACACATGAGATCTGCACTCTCCATACAAGGATATCACACCTGTGCAGTGAAATTTCAAAGATAACATTCATTAATAATGAAGGCTGTCTATAAAAATTTGGTGCAGGATGCAGGGCAACCATGTAATAATAGTCTATAACTTGGCTGTCGAATTTTGATTAAGACTTGTAAAACTGCTTTGTGCAAGAATGAATCATTGAGGTGTCAGAGATGCAAATGAGGTTTCCAGCAGCAAATGAGCTGAATCATGAGTGATATCAAGTGATGTCACAGAGTTGGAATTAGATAATCTTAGTAATGGCTCAGGTGTGTGATTTGGGTACGTCAGGATTGTGAACAGACTGGTTTGGTCTCAGATGGTTGCTAGGGAGGAGAATTTTCTTTTAATTTACTTTAGGAACGAAGGTTGGTCTAGCATTTATTGCCTGTCCCTGGTTACTCTTGAGAATGTGGTGATGAGCTGTGTTCTTGAACCAATGCAATCCTATCGTTGTCCACAATGCTATTGGAGTCCCAAGATTTTGACTCAATGACAGTGAAGGAATGTTGGTATATTTCCAAGTCAGGACGGGAAGTGGCTGAGAGGACATTGCACGTGGTGGTGTCTTCGTATATCTGCCCCCGTTCTTCAGAGCTGTAGTGATTGTGAATTTGGAAGATGCTGTCTGTGGAGCTTTGGTGAATTTCTGCAGAGCATCTTGTAGATGGTACACACTGCTGCTAGTGAGTGTCGGTGGTGGCGGGAGAGTTGTTGGAACTATACACATCCAAGCAAGTGGGGAGAATTTCATCATATTCGTGACTTGAGCTGGAGTTCCGACAAATGAGGGGGGATCTCATAGAGACTTATAAAATTCTAACAGGACTAGACAGGGTAGATGCAGAGAAATGTTCCTTTCTAATGGGTGTGTCCAGAACCAGGGGTCACAGTATGAGGATTCAAGGTAGACCATTTAGGATGGAGATGAGGAGACATTTCTTCACCCAAAGAGGGGTGAGCCTGTAGAATTCATTACCACTGGAAGTAGTTGATGCCAGAACATTGAATGTATTCAAAAGGCAGCTAGATATAGCACTTGGGATGAATGGGATCAAAGGTTATGGGAAGAAAGCAGGATTACGTATTGAGTTGGATGATCAACCATGATTGTGATGAATGGTGGAGCAGGCTTAAAGGGGGGAATGGCCGCCTCCTTCTCCTATCTTCCATGTTTCTGAGTCTTGTAAATGGTGGAAGGTTTTGGGGAATAAGGAGTTGAGTTGCTTGCTGCAGTATTCCAAGCCTTTGACCTGTTCTTGTAGACACTGTATTTCTATGGATAGTCCAGTTCAGTTTCTGGTCAATAGTAATCCCCCCCCGCAGGATGTTGATTAGTGTGGAATTGAGTGATGGTAATGCCATTGAATGTCAAGTGGCGGTGGTTTGATTGCCTTTTACTGGAGATGGTTTGCCTGGCATTTGTGTGGCATGAATGTTCCTTGTCACTTTTTTCAATCCAACCTAAACCTGGATATTGTCCAGATCTTGCTACATTTGGGCATGGACTATTTCAGTACCGGAGGAGTCATAAATGGTGCGGAACATTATGCAGTCATAGGAACCATCTTCACTTGTGACCTTATGATGGAGGGATGATCACTAATGAAGCAGCTGAAGATGGTTGAGCCTAGGGCAGTACCCTGAGGAATTCCTGCAGAGTTGTCCTAGACCTGGATGACCAACCACCAACAACAACAACCATCTTCCAATGTAGTTGCCAATGTTATTAGCTGTACTGGAAGAGTTTGACTATGGTTGCAGCAAGATCTGGAGCACAAATCTTCAGTACTACTGCTGAAATATTGCCACAACCCATAGCTTCCAACCATTTTTATGCTTTCTTAATCTTGCGTGGAGTGAATCAAATTGAAAGCTGAAGACTGGCATCTGTGATGCTGGGGACCACTGGAGGAGGCTGAGATGGGTTATCCATTCGGCACTTCTGGCTGAAGATTTTTGCAAATGCTTCATGCTTATCTTTTGCACTGCTGTGCTGGGATGGAGATATTTGTGGATGATCCTCCTCCTCCAGTGATTTGTTTAATTGTCCACCAGTATTTATGACTGCACATGGCAGGACTGCAGAGCTTAGATCTCATCCGTTGGTTTTGGGATTGCATAGTTCTGTATATCACTTAACTACTTATGTGCAAGATAGCAAAAGTACTATGTTTTGTAGCTCCACCAGGTTGACACCTCCATTTTAAGGTAGGTCTGATGCTACTCCTAGCATGTCCTCCTACATTGAAACAGGGTTGATCCCAGGGTTGATGAGTGGGGGACATGCTGGGCCATGAGGTTGCAGACTGTGTTGGAAATATTATTCTGCTACTGCTGCTGATGGTCCACAGTGCCCTATGGATGTTTGTCTTGAGTTGCCAGATCTATTTGGTCTTCTCCATTTAGCACGGTGATAGTGCTACACAACACAATGCAAGATTTTATCGATATGAAAGCGGAACTTCATCTCCACAAGTACTGTGCAATGATCGCTGTTAGTGACGCTGTCATAGACGTGCATCTGCAGAAGGCAGATTGATGAGAACGATGTCAGGTATGCTTTTCCCTCTTGTTGGTTCCTTCATCACCTGCAGACCCAGTCTAGTGGCAGTGTCTTTTTGGACTCAACCAACTTGATTAGTAGAGGTTCTCCCAAGCGCCTCTTCGTGAGTCCATTGAAGCCCCCCCTCCCCCAACCAAAATGTCTTGGCCACCCTCAATACTTCCTCCAAGTGTTGCTCTGCTGGGAGGAGTCATCAGCCTAGGGAAGGCAGTACATGGTAATCAGCAAGAGGTTTCCTTGCCGATATTTGACTCCATGCCATGAGACTTCATGTTGTCTGGAGTCAATGCTGAGGAGTCAGAGATCTACAGCACAGAACAAGGCCCTTCAGTGCATTGCGTTTGTACAGGTCAAAAGCAACCACCTAACTATTCTAATCCTCTTCTCCAGTTGGCATATAGCCTGGTGGACCTGGGTAGAACTCACAGGGCAACTGCCTCCTGACTGTATACCGCTGTTCCACTACCTCTGCTGGGCTTGAACTACTGGTGGGACAGGATATATCCAGGGACGGTGATGGTGGTGTCTGGGGCATTGTCTGTGAGGTATGATTCTGAGAGTTTGACTGTGTTGGGCTATTGCTCGGAGTCTGAGACAGCTCTCCCAATTTTGGCACTGACCACGAAGGAGAACTTTGCAGTGTTGATAGGATTGTTTTTTGTCATTGTTGTTTCCAGTGCCTAGGTCGATCTGCGGTGATCCATCCAGTTTCATTTCTTTTTGTGACTTCTTGCTAAGTGTTATAAATGAGTAACATGCTAGGCCATTTCAGAGGGCAGCTGAGAGTCAATTGTATTGCAGTGGGTTTGGAATCACATGTAGGCCAAACCAGGTAAGGATTCTGAAATGAAAACAAAACTGATTGCTTAATGTATTTATGCAGCCTTTCTTAAGCAAAAATTTAAAAATCATATTCCATTAACACTCGAAGGGTTCTCTGAAGCTTTTGTATACAGTCGTATGTCTTCTTGGATTTGATGCATTTAGGATGCTGTTGCAGAATGACTTTCTGACCTTTTTTGTCTTAAACAAACCTTCAAGGCACTAACCCATGTCTGTAGTTTCAAAACTATCTAATTTTCAAAATGATATATTTTTGCACCACTTACCACATACTCAAAAAATTTAAGATGAGGCAAGTGGAGATTAACAGATAAACTGCACCATGCAGAACTCATTAAATGACAGATGGTGCAGTAAGGATTTCTAGGCGACCCATCCAGACACTACTGACACTGGGTTACCAGATCTAATTCTAATTTAATCTCCTTCACCAAGGATTCCAGTTCTTCACTTTTGAAGGTTTAGCCTTGAAATTCCCTCAAAGCCCCTCCATCATAGATTGCCTTAATGAGTTCTCATTTCTTGGTAGTTCAGTCCCTTTTTCCAAAGCCAGGTTCCACAGGAGACTGGAGGTAGCTCACATACATTTAATTACTGGCACAATTTCAGCTTTTTATCACAGCAAGTTGCTGCTGCTTTTGGGTTTTCCTTATCCAATCACCTAGGTCTGTCGTGGACAGCTTCCTTTTAAACCCCACTGAGCCAATAAGTGTCCCAAAGGCCCAGTAACATGGGACTTTTGAAACAGCTGCTCATGGACTTCCTTAAGCCCCACCTGCATTGAACTGACGAACAGCAGGATGTGAGCTGCATTACTCCTCCTTCCCTATTCCTGAACAACGCATATTAAACCTGACTTACCTCTGAGCTGCTTCTTCAATGACCCTTGAACTGTCCTGAGTGATGTATTAAAACCTGGCAACAAACCTTCCCCCTCTTCTTTTGCAGAGGAGATCTAACTAGCATTGCAATATCTTGTGCTTTAAATAATAGGATCTCTAGCTACTAGTTTCCACAGCACTCATGGATGTGGAGCGCATGGATTATATCAGATTAGTGAATGAAATTCAGAGGCCAGTGTTGAATTATTCTCATGAGCATACTACAGATTGCACTTTCTCTCCATAATGAAGATGGATTCTGCTTCCCTTTCTCTTGTCATCTCCTCTCTTCTCCCTGCCATTAAAAAAAGACAATTATATTGGAATCAATCTCCCATTTAACAGTTGGTGTTTTTATGTAGGCTTCAGCCTTTTTTTTTCACTCTTTTGAACTAGTTATTGCATAGGTATCTCATTGAACTCCTAGCATTTTAAAATTTTCACACTGCGCTTTGGCTTCAAAGTCTCAAACTTTTTTCTCAATTCTGCTGTTCCCTTTTGGTTGACTGATTTGGTGAGTGGCAAGACGAAATGAAGTGTTTCCTTCAGTGCTTGCATCTGTACTTCCTGGTTTAAATTCTTTTGAGTTTAGTGTTCAGATTGCATGGTATTTGAGCATAATTTTCATCATATCCTTGCTGATTTTAAGATATGTAGGCATGTCAATAATCTTCAGACAAAAACACTGTTAACATTGGATATGTGTGTAAATTGTGATTGTTTATACTGGTTTATTGACCGTGCATATGTTACATAACATTCCTATTAAAGGTTAATTGACTAAATTCTTTGTTTTATAGCTCAAAAAAACTTCAAGAATGATCAAATGCCTCATCCTAATCTCTCTGAATGGAATTAATGCCCCTGTTTTGAGATTTTTTTTTAAACTCTCAATCGCTTACAATTTTTATTTGTCTGGCGTTTTGGTAGTAAGTGGTTTGTATAGACTTTGGAGACTAGTGAGAATAATTTTGAATAAAGGCAGAAAGTGTTGGAAATACTTGGCAGGTTTGGCAGCATCTGTAGAGAGAAATAATTTCTGTTTGAATGATCTGAAATTTCAAGTTAAATGTGTCTGTTCAGAGATGCTTTCAATGACTTTATATTTGAAATGTGTATTTTAAATTGTTGCGATATGGGCATCAACAAATGACATCCTGGTTTGCTGTCTAGTAAAGTGTTAAGCTACTGATTAATAATGAGGCTGAGCTTGCCTTCAAAGTTGCAGTGAATGAGGTTTTTGTTGTTTGTAATGTATTTTCAGAATATTATTGAATTTTACTTCCACGTGGAATTAATATTGTTTCTTG
The DNA here is from genome assembly GCF_021869965.1 of Rhincodon typus. NCBI lineage: Eukaryota > Metazoa > Chordata > Chondrichthyes > Orectolobiformes > Rhincodontidae > Rhincodon > Rhincodon typus. The sequence goes on from NC_063338.1 coordinate 46,645,379, forward strand.
GATCATGATTGACAGGAATGTTAAAGGTAGATGTATTTTTAGTAAGTATAATGTTTTTGGTTCAACAATTCAAATTGAATTTTAGACTTTTCCATACTGTAGAACTCCTCCATAAGGTTTAGCTTCCATATACATGACAAGAAAATTGACATTTAAAAGATTATTTGGCAGACATTTTTGTCCCTAGGACTGTTGAATGGCAAAGATAGAACATAGGCATGAATTTGGTAATGAATTTGCAAATGTGGAGAGAAAAATCAGGTGAAGGTCGATGTGGTGTTTTTTTTTTTGCACTCAAATTTCTTGCATTTTTTTTCTACTTGGGAACATTCTGTCTTAATAGCTCAACAGAAGAGGAAGACTGCAAGAATCTATTGGGAGATCAAAGTGAAGCTAATGCATTTGCTATATGCACTATCATTTTTTTCTTGATTTTGTTGTTGTAAATTAATTGGAAATAAATTTGACTAATTCCAACAGCTTGTATTTGATTTATTTACTGGATTTACTTATTGTACTTATTGTACTTATTGTACTTATTGATTTACTTATTAGGGCGACACGGTGGCACAGTGGTTAGCACTGCTGCCTCACAGCGCCAGGGACCTGGGTTCGATTCCAGCCTCGGGCGACTGTCTGTGTGGAGTTTGCATGTTCTCCATGTGTCTGCGTGGATTTTCTCCGGGTGCTCCGGTTTCCTCCCACAGTCCAAAGATGTGCAGGTTAGGCGAATTGGCCATGCTAAAATTGCCCGTAGTGTTCAGGGAGGTAGAGGGTGTATATTAGGTGGGTCACAGGGGGATGGATCTGGGTGGGATGCTCTGAGGTTCGGTGTGGACTTGTTGGGCCGAAGGGCCTGTTTCCACACTGTAGGGATTCTAATTCTAAAAAAAAAAATTCTAATTGTCATGCATATCTTGTTACAAAATACAGTGAAAAGTGTTGTAGGGTGTCACCATTCTCTGGCACCATCTTAAAACACAAAAATAAATCAAAACTTAGAAGATAAAGCCATATAATGTAAAAATGAAGAAATAAAATGTCCAACTTTACAGTCCGTTTTGTTAAGTGCTCCATCATGGGCCTGGTGGCCAGTCATGAGTCCCCTTCACTGCACTGCTGCTGCTGGAATGAAAGTTGCCACTCTTTGTCGCTGTCTTGCCTCTACCGTCTCCATTGCCACTGAGTCCTTGCTGGACCTCGCCAGTGTAGATGCCACTGATGCTGCCGTGTACTGCAATGGCCCAAACTTGACTCCACCTCTGCCATGAGTTTGCTTTGGGCCTACCTTGCCGATGCAACCATTGCTGATGTTGCCTGGTCTCATGCTGGACCCAAACCCGCCTCCGCCGTTGCCTCCGTGAATCTACATTGGAAGCGGATGCCACCGAGAACACAAACTTTTCTCCGATGCTGCCGCCATGTGACTGTGTTATTGGGCCTACTCAAGTCCGCACTGCTGGGCCCACTCACCAAAGCCATTGCTGCGGCCGAGCTCCTCACCAAGAGATAAGTAAAATAAAATTGAAGAGAAAAAACATAAGACCGGGAAATACAAAGAAAAGTGGATGGAGCAGACGAGCCCCAGGCTCAGAAGCCCTACTCCTCCTCCATCTTGCCAGAAGTTGAATTAATATCTTAATATTTTTGAACAGCTGAAGAAGTCACACGAATTTCACCCAAGTTATTATACGAAACTTTATCGTAGTCCACATTAAAATTATTGTCTTGTGTTAACTTACTTTCAGCTTTACCAGAAATAGAAAGTCTAAAATTATCAAGGACATGGTTGATTCATGGAAGAAGTCATCTGTCACTTTGAATGACAAAGTAGTGTTTCATTAGTTTGAAAAGTCATGTCATAAGCATCTTTTCAGTAAATTTGGCTTATTTGACAGTTGAATATTTTCATTGCTGATTAGATGTTTTGTAGGACTGGTTGGAAATAGAATACCTCTTGCCATGCGATTACTCCATTAAATTAGTTCAGAAATGTCAAAGGAAAAGCCTCAAGTGAACTTCACCATAATGAAGATGAAAACATACGGAATTTAATTAGTTGACCCATTTTGAAAATTAGTTGGCCTTTATTAAACTATCAGAAGTTAGTTAATGCATGGATATTGTATTTAAAGCACACTATAAAACATTGTGCTTACAAAGGTCATGGTCAAGTTAGTCCAAATTTTGACCTTTTATATTGATAATTAGAAATGTGACATGAAGGATTTTCTGTGCCTTACAGCTACTTTTATTCCTGGTTCTGTTCATTTCTAATGTTTTTTTGTAGTGTTGATTTAAACTGAAGGATGTCAACAGTAGTGTGGTGCACTATTCAAATGATTCTCTTAACTGGCGGAGAAGATAGTTTGATGTTATTGGAGTTAATTTATATTGGCTTGATTTTTGTAATGGGCGAGGTGATGGCAAAGAGGTGTTGTCATTGGACTAGTAATCCAGGGACATTGGTAATTTTATGGGCCGATGGTGGAATTTTAATTTCATAAAATTTGGAATTAAAAGTCTAATGATGACCATGAAACCATTGTCAATTGTTGTAAAAATATAATGTCCTTTAGGGAAGGAAAACTACTGTCCTTACCTGGTTTGGCTTACATGTGACTTCAGATCCACAGCAATTTGTTTGACTTAACTACTCTCTAAAATGACTTAGCAAGTCATTTAATTATATCAAACCGCTTAAAAAGTCTGAATAAAAGAATGAAACCAAACACACTATCTAGTATCAACCTGGGCACCAGACTAAGTAAGCAACTGGCTGACTCAGTCATACACACAGAAGCATACCTTACACAATGCCCAGACACCTGTATTCCCATCCCACCAGCAGGACAAATCAAGCAGAGTTAGCAACACACCGGTATGTGGTCACAAGGGAGTTGCCTGGGTGTACTGAACATTGACTGTGGACCCTATAAGGCCTCACGGCATCATCTGGCCAAGCAAACCGTGTCCTGATTACCAAAATAATAATGAGGAATGAGGAAATGGCAGAGGAGTTTAATAATTACCTTACTTCAGACTTCACAGTAGAAGACCGTTGTATCATTCCAAAAATTCTCAATAATCAAAGGGCAAATGTACAGTGGAAATAAATACATTAACTATCATGAGTGAAAAAGTGCTAGCAAATCTGATGGGGCTAAAGACCAACAAGTCCCTGGGACCTGATAGTTTGCCTCCTAACATATTAAAGGAAGTAACAACAGAGATAGATGCACTGATAGTAATTTCCAAGAATTCTTAGATTGTGAAAAAATCCCAGAGGATTGGAAAACTGCCAATGTAACACCTTTATTTAGAAAGGAACAGGGACAAAATAACTTAATAGGCCAGCTAGGTTAACCGAACTCGTCCTCACCCTCAACAACTTCTCTTTCAATTCCTCCCACTTCCTACAGACAAAGGGGGTGGCCATGGGTACC
>NC_063338.1:46649224-46672149 GCF_021869965.1 Rhincodon typus
ACATCTGCCAATGTGGTATACTGCATCCGCTGTACCCGGTGTGGCTTCGTCTACATCGGGGAAACCAAGCGGAGGCTCGGGGACCGCTTTGCAAAACACCTACGCTCAGTTCGCAATAAACAACTGCACCTCCCAGTTGCGAACCATTTCAACTCCCCCTCCCATTCCTCAGACGACATGTCCATCCTGGGCCTCCTGCAGTGCCATAACGATACCACCCAAAGGTTGCAGGAACAGCAACTCGTACTCTGCTTTGATACCATTGGGCTACAGGGTTCCCATGTGGATTTCACAAGCTTCAAAATCTCCCCTCCCCCTACCGCATCCCAAAACCAGTCCAGCTCGTCCCCGCCTCCCTAACCTGTTCTTCCTCCCACCAATCCCTTCCCCCCCTTCAAGCCACACCCCCATCTCCTACCGACTAACCTCATCCCGCCCCCCCCCCTCCCACCCCCTGACCTGTCCATCCTCCCTGGACTGACCTATCCCCTCCCTAACTCCCCACCTACACTCGCCTTTACTGGCCCCATCCCTGCCTCTTCGACCTGTTTGTTCCTCTCCACCTACCCTCTCCTCTATCCATCTTCTATCCGCCTCCCACTCTCTCCCTATTTATTTCAGAACCCCCTTCCCCTCCCCCTTTTCTGATGAAGGGCCTAGGCCCGAAACGTCAGCCTTTCAGCTCCTATGCTGCTGCTTGGCCTGCTGTGTTCATCCAACCCTGCACCTTGTTGTCTCAGCTAGGTTAATATCTGTTTTTGGGGAAATATTAGATTCTACAATAAAAGATGTAATAAGCAGAGCATTTAGAAATAATATAATCAAGCAGATTCACCATGGTTTCATGAAAAGGAAATCATGCCTGACAAATTTATTAGAGCTCTTTTGAAGAGGTAACAAGCAGAATAGATAAAGATGTATATGTAGCATATTTCGATTTCCCAAAGCTATTCAACAAGGTACCACACATGAGGCTAAGCTGATGGCATTAGCTTATTATATTAGCATAGATTCAAGATTGTTGAACTAACAGAAGAGAAGGTTGGAATAAGGAGGGTGTTTTCAGATGGCACCCTGGAACTAGTGGAGTACCATAGGAGATTAGTACTGGGATCACAATATATTAGTTACTTGGATGAAGTAAATAAATGTACTATAGTCAGGTTTATGGATGACACCGAAAAAAGCTCGGAAGGCTAGTGTTGAGGATGGCATCAAGAATCTGTAGAAGGATATAGACTGGTTGCGTGAGTGGGCAAAAACTTGGCAAATGGAATATGTTGTGGGAAAATGAGAGGTTAAGCACTTTGGCATGGAGACTAGAAGAGCTGAAATATTATTTAAATGGGGAAAGACAGCAGAAAGCTACAGCACAGAGGGATTTGGTGATCCTCGTGTATGAATCACAAAATAGCCAGGGTGCAAGTTTAGCAGGTAATAGGGAAGGCAAATGGAATGTTGGCCTTCCTTTCAAAGGGAATGGAGTATAAAAATAGGAGAATCTTGTTAAAACTGTCCAAAACAGTACTTGGCCTTCACCTAAAATACTGTTGAGGCAAAGAGTCCTATTGGATACAGCATCAACTGTTTCTTTTTGCAGATGCTGCCAGAATTGTTGAGTTTCTCCACACTCTGTTCATCCTGAGAACCTATCTAAAGAAAGGTACAGTGGATTTGGAGGCAGGCCAAAGAGATTCACGAGGTTGATTCCAGATACAGGAGGAGGAGAGGGTGGATTTAGCAGGGTCTGTACTCCTCATAGTTTAGAAGAATGAGAGATTACCTTATTGAAACATTGAAGATTTTTCCGGGGCTTGACAGGGTAGATACTGAGAGGTTGTTTTCCCCTTGGGGGGACAGTCTATGTTCAGAAGACATTAATTTCATAGTACGTACGGTATAACCTATTTAAGACAGAAATAAGGATGAAGTCCGTTTCTCTTGAGGGTAATGAGCCTGTGGAATTCTCTGTTGCAGACGGCTGTAGAGGCTGGGTTATTAAGAGTATATTTAGGGCTGGATCAGACAGATTTTTCAAAAATCTAAGGGAATTCAGGGTTATGGGGGAAAAAGCAGGAAAGTGGAGTTGAGGTGTTCAGCTCAGCCGTGATCTCAGTGAATGATAAAACTGGTTCAATTGCCTGAATGGCCTACTTCTACTCCTACTCCTATGTCTGACGTTCACTATATGATCATTGTGCAGCCCAAGTCCTTTTCCATTGTGGAGAGGCTGTATTGTGGCATTATTGCTGTGCTAAATGGAATAGACTTGGAACAGATCTAGCAACGCTAGACTGGCATTTGGCGTTTGGGCCATCATGAGCAGTGAAATTGAATTCCATCATAATCTGCACCTTCATTGCCAAGAATACCCTGTTTCAAGCCAGAGGTCAAACCTGGTTCATTGAACTGTAGGAAGCCTTGCCAGGAACAGCACCAGACATACATGAAAGTTAGGTATTTACCTGGTGAAGCTACAACAGAGGACTATTGATGCGCCCAACACCATAAGCCATAAGTGATACACAGGACTAAACAATTCTATAACCAACGGATCAGTCTAAGCTATGCAGTCTTGCTACATCCAGTCATGGCAATGATGGACAATTAGTAACTTCATGGAAGAGGATACTGTACAAATATCCCCCCCGCTGTCGATGATGAGGGAGCCCAGCTCATCTGTGTAAAATATAAGGCTGAAGCATTTGCAACAGTCTTCAACCAGGAGTGCAAAGTGGATGATTCTTCTCCTCCACCTCCTGAAATCACCAGCATTACAAATGCAAGTCTACAACCAATTTGATTCACTCTACATTACAAAAATGCTTGGCAGCACCGGTCATTGCAAAGGTTATAGGTCCTAATAAAATTCCAGCAAAAGTACTTAAGATGTGTATTCCAGAACTTGCTGCTCCTCTAGCCAATCTATTCCAGTGTAGCTACAACATGGGCAATTTTCCACATTGTCGAGTAGATGCCAAAGTGTGTCCTGTACATAAAAAGCTGGTCAAATCCAAACTGCCAATTACCATCGCATCCGTCTTCTCTGGATCATCGGTAAAGTGATGGAAGGTGTCATCAACAGTTCTTTTTTTGTTTTGCAGTATCCTGTTCATTGCTGCTCAGTTTGGGTATTGATGTAATGGCGGGAGGCAGAGGGTGATGGTTAAAGATTTGTTTTTGTTTTTGTGACAGGATGTCTGTGTCCAGTGGTGTATCATGACTCGGAACTGAGTCCCTGGCTGTTTGTAATGTACAGTACTTAGCTAGACATGAATGTTAGTTGTTTAGTCAGTAAGTTCACAGATGACAAAGATTTGTGGTGTGGTGAGGAAGAAAGCCTTAGACCACACAACTGTATAAACAGATTTGTTAAATGGACAAATAACAGTAGCAAATGGAATTTAATTCAGAAAAGTATGAGGTGATGCATAGAAGGTCTAACAGGGAAGAAAATACATGAATGATTGGACGCCCAAAGATATGGAGGATCACAGGAACCTTGGTATGCATGTCTATGGATCCTCAGACAACAGGACAACTAGATAAGGTGGTTAGGAAGGCATGTGGGATAGTTGCTTTTGTTAGTCATGATATTGAACAAAATAGTAGGGAAGTTATGATGGAGCTATAAGATGTTTGTTAGGCTACAGCTGGAGTACTATATGCAGCTCTGGTTGCCAAACTAAAGGAAGGTTGTGATTGCACTGGAGAGGATGCAGAAGAGATTCACTAGGACGTTACCAGGAAAATTTCAGTTGTGATGAGAGACTAGATAAGCAGGGTTTGTTTTCGTTAGAGCAGAGAAGGATGAAAGTGGACCTGATTGAGGTGTAAAAATTTATGATGGGCTTAGACAACATTCCCTCTATATTGCACAGCCTCTCAGCTGCTGAGAAGATCCATACATGCTGATTGGTGTGCTGATGAATGACTTGTGCTTCCAGAAGCTGCTGTTCAGAGGTCTGCACTGTGACAAACAAAAATTGCAGAAAATGTCGGGTATTGATTGGGTAGATGGGAAGAAACGTTTCCCCTCGGTAGAGCAGTCAATAACCAGGGGGAATAGATTGTTGGGTCAGGAGGTTTTCAAAGTAGTTCAGAAAAAAAATCTCACTGACTGGTAGAGGTAGGGAACACTTAACAAATATTTTGATGAGCACTTGAAATTCCATAGCAAACAAGGCCACGGGCCAAGTGCTAGGTAATAGGATTACTGTAGTTAAGTGCTTGAATACGTGCCTAGCCACAATTGACTGAATGGCCTTCTTCCATCTATAAAATGCTATTGCTCTAATCCACAGATTATCATGTCTTTATACTGGCCTCCTTAACATCATTAATTTTTTTAAAATATTCATCTTCTGTATTTGTTTAAATCGCTAAATTCTCTACCACTACAGCTTCTGTTAAACAACATTACAGTTCCCTTATGCATAAGTATATGGACTCAGCTTCAAAACTGTTTTGAGAATTCCAAGTTCTGTCTGCTTCAAAGGTAAACACCTTTCCAGAATTCTTTTTGTGATCATTATAAACTTGTAATGTTTTGAGAGCCTGGAAACACTTAGTATTTATTCAGTTGTCTTCAAAATTGAGTGTTCTGCCAGGGTGATAGCAATGAAGTGTTCTGACAATTCACAAGGCAGATAATGGAAAATGCCTTGGTTGTCTTCTGAAGACCACTGTGTTGTTAAAAAAATAAATAAATATTTGAATAAATGCAGCCATTATTGCCCAGATTCATCTTACTTATTTACATATTGAGATGTAAAACCAGACCAGCTTCAATCTCTTAGTGATCTGGCTTGGGGAAAACAATGAACGTATTCAGAGTTTTGTTGTACTTTAGTTGTGCTTCTCTTGAAATTTGCATATTTTAATTCATGTAAGTATGCCTACCTGAAAGGATATTAAATGCGGGACTTTGCTTTCAGAATCACCTGACAGTGATGTTGCCATGGATGTAGGATCATCTGAACAGCCAGATTCAGAAACTGTATATGACTGTGTAATTTGTGGACAAAGTGGCCCATCAACAGAGGAAAGACCAACAGGATTAGTGGTTCTCTTGCAGGCTTCATCAGGTATCCATTTCATAAGTTGCAAAATTTATATTGCATGTCTTGATCAATTGGCACATGTATGTATACTAAGGTGGAAGATTATTTTACAGAAGAATGGCATTTCTTATTGCAGAAGATAAATTGTCTCTCACAGCTAGCCTAAATCCAGATGGTTGCACAATTTCAGAATGCTTTCTTCCTTGAAGCTGATTTCTATTTAGTATGCCGGAGGCATTGACCTTGAAGGTCAGAAAACGAACATTATGATTCTGATTGTCACACCAGATTTCTGTGAACCTGAAAGGATCTTTATAAAGAATAGTTAAATAGATTTCTCCATATTAATGGCATCTTAAACAAATCCTCGACCTACAACCTTTACAACTCCTCTATAAAATTAAAAATTAATGCTAACGTTATATTACCCAAGTATTTTCTCTCATCTGGGAGAAGTGACATCCATGTTTTGCTCTTGCCTGCTTACATTTAATACTTCAGTTTTGCTGCCCTTTGCTATGGAAAGCAGTGAACTGGTTACTGTATCAATAGAGTTAAGTGTAAAAGAGAGGTTGTTGCTTGTATTTAGTTTAGTATAAACCGCTTCCTTACTGTAATGGTAATTTGTCAATCCATATTTTTTGTTTTTTGAGGGGCATATGGAGTGCAACTATCAGTGGAAGACCAAGTGACCACTGCTCGTCCATGCTCCTATAATGTGGATTATACATCTACATGTGAAAACCCCATATATAATCATAGATCACTTTATTTATCTAGTTTCAAAATTATTCTAGGTTGGTACCTGGAAAACTTAGTTATTGGAGAATTGTTGTTAGATATTATTGAATATTTTCTGCCGAAATTACGTCTGCTTATTTTCTTAAATTTTGTTAGAATGCTGTGGTTGATAAAATTCGTTCTAACTCTGACTTGAAGAAAATTTAAATACTGCTATTCCACTCAAAATATTTACTGCAAGAAAGTGGAAATTTATAAGATAATGCAGTGATTCATTCTTTAGCTGTAACAATGTAGAATATATGAACATATAGAATAGGAGACTCTCAAGCCTGCTGTGCCACTCAGTATGACATAGTTGATCTGTTTGTGGTTTGAACTCCATGTTCCCATCTACTCTTTGATTTCCTTACCCAACAAGAGTTTATCTGCCACTGCCTTAAAATTTTAACTTTGCCACACTCACTGCCCTCTGCCCTCTGAGTGTAAAACAAAATTCTCATCTTGTTCTGACAAGAGTGACTGCTAATTTTAGCAGGCCCACTGGTTCTGGAGTCATCCACAACTGAAGGCATCCTTGCCACATCTACCTATATCAAGAAATTGTGCAACCATCAAGGGGCTTAGACAGTCCAATCATGTAACCTCTTGCTCTTCTAAAACTCCAGTGGAAGCAAACCCAGTCTGTCCATCAACCCTCATAGGAATATTCATTCCAAATATCAAGCTCGTAAATCTCCTACTCCAATGCAATTACATCCTTTCTTAAATAAGGATACCAAAAGTATGCACTGTTTTCAAGATGTGGTTTCACCTTCTGAAGAAAGGTCCAGACCCGAAATGTCAGCTTTCCTGCTCCTCTGATGCTGCCTGGCCTGCTGTGTTCATCCAGTTCCACGCCTTGTTATCTCAAAATCCAGCATCGGCAGTTCCTACTACCTCCTTCCAAGGTATCTAGGTGTTTTCCCTGCATTTTGATGGCATACCTTTCTTCCCCTCATCTCGTTCATTGGTATAAGTTGAGGATCCAACGCTGATCCCTGTGGGACTCCACTCATCGCATCCCATCCATCAGAAGGAGATTCATTTTTGCATATTCTTTTTTTTTGGTAGTCAGTAATTCTTCTCTCCATGCTAATACGTTACACCCATGTATCGTGAGTTTTTGATTTCCACAGTAATGTCCTTTTGGAAATTCAGGTATACGGCACATGTTATTACTTCAAAGAGCTCCAATAAATTGGTTAAACGTGATTTCTTTTTGACGAGACAGCATGGTCTTGCTTTATTACCTTGAGTTAATCAAAGTGTGCAATTATAATCGCTTTAATGATTGATTCCGACAGCTTCCCCAGTGATAGCCATCAAGCTAACTGGATGATATCTTCACATTTTTCTGCCCCTTTCCATTCTTGAAAAGGAGTGTTACATTAGCTACTTTCCAGTCTGATGGAACATTTCCTGAATCTAGGGAATTTTGGGAATTAAAACCAACTACTAGCTCATCTGATGAAGGGTCTAGGCCCGAAATGTCGACTCTTCTGCTCCTCTGCTGCCTGACCTGCTGTGTTTCTCCAGCTCCACACTGTATTGACTCTGACTCCAGCTTGCTGTTCTTGCTGTCTCCGTGGGCTCCGAAACCTGTTAGTCTGTCTCTCCATCAGTTTGTTTAATACCACTTCTCTGGTAATTGTAATTTTGCCAAATTCCTGCCTCCCTTCCACATCCTTATTAACTGCCATGACTTTGAATGTTTTTGGTATCCTCTGTAGCGAAGCCAGAAATGAAATATTTGTTCGCTTCATTCACCATTTCCTTAGAATTTACGGATAACTCCCCATTCTGACCCTCCGGAGGACCAACACTCAGTACTTCTTTCATTTTTAAATATTTGTCCTTTGTACAGCTATCTGTTTTTAAATATCCTAGCTAGTTTCCTATTGTACTCTTAACTTTGTCCTCCTGATTAATATTTTAGTCATTCTCTGCCATTCTTTTATATTCTGACCAATCAACTGACCTTCCACTCATTTTTGAGCAGTTACCTGCTTTTTCTTTAAGTTGATGATTTCCTAACTACTTTGATCTGTTCCCTTCAGCGTTTTTCTTTATAGTAAGAATATGTTTATTCTAAGTATTCTGAAATATCCCCTTAAATGTTGATCACTGCACTTCATTGATCAATCTCTTGGCCTAGAATGCCAATTTACTTCAGCTAGGTCAGCTTTCATGCCTACATAGTTGCCCTTTATAGGTTTAAAATAGCAGTCTTATCCCTAATTTTCTCCCCTTCAAAATGGTTGTGAAATTCAATCCTATTGTGTTCACTAGTACCTAGGGATGTCTTTAATCTGATCATTATTTAATCTTGTCATGTTACACAATACCAAATTGAATATAAGTTGCTCTGTGGTCAACTCTAGTATGAGCTGCTTTTAAGAAACTATTTCAGAAACATGCTTTGAATGCCTTATTCCAGGTTACTATTGCCAATCTGATTTTTCTTTTATAGAACATAAAACATAGAACATAACAGCACACTACAGGCCCTTCGGCCCACGATGTTGTGCTGATCTATTATCCTACTCTAAGATCAAACTAACCTGCATACCCTACATTTTACTATCATCTATGTGCCTATCCAAGAGTCGCTTAAATATCCCTAATGTATCTGACTCTACTATCACCGCTGGCAGTGCATTCCATTCACTCACCACACTCTGTGTAAAGAACCTACCTCTGACATCTTCCCTATACCTTCCTCCAATCACCTTAAAATTATGCCCCCTCATGATAGTCCTTTCTGCCCTGGGAAAAAGTCTCTGGCTATCCAGTCTATCTATGCCTCTCATTTTGTGCACTTCTATCAAGTCACCTCTCATCCTTCTTCGCTCCAATGAGAAAAACCCTAGGTCCCTCAACCTTTCCTCCATAAGACCTGTCATCCAGTCCAGGCAGCATCCTGGTAAATCTCCTCTGCACCCTCTCTAAAGCTTCCACATCTTTCCTATAATGAGGCGACCAGAACTGAACACAATATTCCAAGTGTGGTCTAACCAGTGTTTCATAGAGCTGCAGCATAACCTTGCAGCTCTTAAACTCAATCCCCCTGCCAATGAAAGCCAACACACCATACGCCTTCTTTACAACCCTATCAACTTGGGTCACAACTTTGAGGGATCAATGGAGGTGGACCCCAAGATCCCTCTGTTCCTCCACGCTGCCAAGAATCTTGCTGTATTCTGTATTCAAATTTGACCTACCAAAATGAATCACTTCACACTTTTCCGGTTGAATTCCACCTGCCACTTCTTTACCCAGCTCTGCATCCTGTCAATGTCCCATTGCAACCTACAACAGCCCACCACGCTATCCACAACTCCACCACCCTTTGTGTCATCGGCAAACTTATTAACCCACCCTTCCACTTCCTCATCCAAGTCATTTATAAAGATCACAAAGAGCAGAGGTCCCAGAACAGATCCCTGCGGAGCACCACTGGTCACCACTAGTTTGTATGTCCAGTAAAGTCTCCCATGATTATTACCATCCTGTTATTACCAGCACCAATAGTTGTCCCACATTTGTTACTGTTAGGTGGACTATAGACCATTCACACTGGTGACTTCTTTCCCCATGTATTCTTCTTCACCCAAAGCAATTCTACATCCTGATCTCCTGAAACAAGGTCATCTCTAACTATTGCATAACTGCATCTTTGACAGTCCTACACCTCCACATTAAAATAGCTTCTATCCTACTTGACTTTGATATACCCCTCAATACTCTGGACCTTTGATATTCTGCAGCCACGTTGCCATAATAGATATCAGATTACATATTTTTTACTTCACTGTGTGCTATCAATTAGTTTGTTATGAATACCAGGCATTCAAATACAAATGTTCCCATCTTGGTGACATCTAGTCTAGGTAGTTGGTGTATTTGTAGTGTTTTTTTTGTGTGTCTCCTTTTCTGGCATTCTCAGACACTTGTTTCCCACATTACTGTTTTCCTTTCATACCTTGTCTCTATGGTCTGATATACCACATCTCTCCACAATTGCTGCTTTGCTCCCCACTATTTAGTTTATAACCCTTTCTATTTCCCTAGTTACGCAGTTCGCTAGAGTACTGGCCCAGCACGTACACTTTCCCAGCACTGGTACTAGTGGCCCACAAGCCAGAACTCCCTTCTGTTACATGAGTATATCAGCAATGATTTAATCTGTCTAATTTTAGACACCCTATGCCAATTTGTATGCAGTTTGGATAATAATATCAAGATTATAATCTTTTAACATTTTGCTTTTTAATTTAATGCCCCTCATTCCCAATAAAGAGCTTCTTTCCTATCTCTGCATATGTTGCTGGTACCTACATAGATGACAACTGATGGATTCTTCTCCTACTGCAGGTTTTTACCCAGCCTTGTGCAAATGTCCAACCCCTGCCTGGCACCAGTCTGTGTCTCTACTGCAGGGAAGGGAATCATTTCCTGCCACCTAAAATATTTAATTATGTTATTCATTTATGTATGTTGCTTTATTTTGTTAACTTTACCACCATTTTGTTAGCTATGATAAAACTTAAGGATAGTAAAGACATTCACTCCTGACCAGAGACTCCCCAGACAGCTAACTCCTTTCTTTGTAGTAAAGCAAGAACCTGTTTCAGTTAGCTCTATCTCTGACTAACTATATCATGTCCCTTCACTCACTCATTCCTCTGACCGGCTGTCTTCAATTCCTCACCTTGCCTGATCTTCCCTGGAATTGGAGATTCTTTTCCTAAAGCAAAACATATTCCCCCAGATGTTGTTATTTTAACTTGTTACCTTAACTGGTTTTCCTGTACTTTGGACCAAATTAATGTTGTTGTTATTAATTTCATATCATTGAGATTTTGGATATTGTGGATACGATAGAAAAGATTGAATTGTATGTAATGTTCTTGTTACTGGACTTCTGACATTTAAACATGCCACTTCTGACTTGTTAATTTATTGCAGTCCTTGGGCACCGTCGTAGAAGCACTGAACCCAAGAAATTGCCAACCAGTGATGAAGAGCAAATTTACCCTGAGGATACCTGTGGAACTGCACACGATGTTAGGATCACAGATTTACAGCAGTACTTCAAAGATGTGAGTGTCATATTTGTTGGAGTTAAAACCATATGCTTTCACTTTGTGAGTTAAATTTAAACACAGAATGATTGATTGTTGCATTCAATTGGAATTACCGTGTAACGTCCATAAGTTGGTCTAAATTGAGTCCAGTGTAAAGAATGGGTCTAATCTAATCCTTATTCAAGTTATCACTAGGGTGGAAAATAGTGTGGTGAATTAGCCTTCTCTTGACATATCACATTGTCTTGCACAATGGTATTGACTTAGGCCTGATGATGAGGTAATAATACATTCTGTCCTCTGTGATCCTGATGTGACATGTGGTATAGGGAGGGTAAGTATGGACTGAAATGTTCCTTTAGGTTAACATAACATTCATTTGAAAATGGGTGTTCAGATGCACATTTCTTCTTCTGATATGCTGTTCCAGCTGTAGTGAGTTAAGGAGGTGTTATCTCATTTTGTGTACTCAAGTTAACACTAAAACTGCTAAAATTTAACACCAACTGGCAATCCACTTTAGGGTTTGGCATGTAGCTGCTTTAAGGCATACATGGTGGTCTTCTGTACGTGACTGGTGATAAATCTCCCTCCCTTAACTTTATAATCTAAAACTGAAGAAACATTAGCATGTACGCTGTACAGTTCATTAGTGGATAAAGTTCAATGCAAGATCATATTACATCAGTGTAGTGGCTTTAATATTGTAAAATACCCCATTGTGCTTCACAAGAACATTATAAAGCAAAAGATGACACTGGCACGTAAGGTGATGTTTTATCAAGTGATCAAAAAATAAGAGTTAGGTTCTGAGAAGTATCTTAAATGAGAAAGTGATGTAAAGGGCTAGAGAGGTTTAAGGAGGAAAACCCAAACTTCTGGCCTAGGCAGCTAAAAGCACAACCTTAAAGTGATTCGAAAACGAGAATTAAAATCTTAAAGTCAAGGTGCTGCTTGAATAGGAGCCAATACAGATCAGTGAGAACGCAGTGGTAGGTGAACTGGATTTTGAGAGTCAGGACACAGACTGAAGAGTTTCAAATGACTTCATGTTTCTGTAGGTTAGAATGTGGGAGACCAGCCAGGAATTGCTAGGGATTATCAAGTCTAGTATTGGTAAAGGCATAAAACAGTATCAGCAGCAGATCAAGTAAGATGCATTTGAATGTGGGCTATATCAGGAAATAGAAAAAAATGTACGCATATATGATCAAAAAATCATTCTTGGGATCCAGTCTGTAAGAACATGAGACCATAAGATATAGGAGCAGAATTAGGCCATATGGCCTCTTGAGTCAGGTTTGTCAGTCGATCACGATGGACATGTTTATCAACCGCATTCTCCTGCCTTCTCCCTGTAACCCTTGATCCCCTTATCAATCATGAACCTATCTATGTCTGTCTTAAATACCCTCAATGACTTGGCCTCCACAGCCTTCTGTGGAATGAGTTCCACATATTCACTACCCTTTGGCTGAAGAAATTCCTCCTCATCTCAGTTTGAAAGGGTCGTCCTATGCCCTCGGGTTGTAGTCTCTCCTGCTAGAGGAAACATCTTCTCCATGTCCACTTTTTATCTAGACCTCTCCGATATTTTGTAGGTTTCAATCAGATTCCCCCTTCATCCTTCTAAACTCCATTGAGTACAAATCCAGAGACCTCAACTGCTCCTAAAATGACAAACCCTTCATCCCTGGGACTATTCTTGTAAACCTCTTCTGGACTCCCTCCAATGCCAGTGCATCCTTAGATATGGGATCTAAAACTGCTCAAAATTCCAAATGTGGTCTCACCAGAGCTTTGTACAGCTTCAGCAGTACATCTCTATTTTTGTATTCTAACCCTCTTGAAATGAATGTTAACGTTGCTGTTTCCTTAGTAATTGCCAACTGAACCTGCACGTTAACCTTAAGAGAATCCTGAATCAGGATTCCCAAGTTCCTTTGTGCTTTAGCTTTCCTAAGCCTTTCCCTGGTTAGAAAATAATCTACACCTTTATTCTTCCTCCCAAAGTGCATGACCTCACACTTGCCCAAATTTGTATTCCATCTGCCACTTCCTTGCCCACTCTCCTAGCCTGTCCCAAGGCCTTCCCACTTCCTGAACACTACTGCCTTTCCACCTGTATTTATGTTATCTGCAACTTTGAAACAACATCCTCGGTTCCTTTTGTCCAGATCGCTAATGTCTAATGTGAATAGTCATGGTCCCAACACGGATCCCTGCGCGAACTCCAATGGTCACTGGCTGCCATGCTGAAAGTGACCCCCTTATATGTACTCTCTGCTTTCTGCCAGTCAGCCAATCCTCTCTCCATGCCAGTACCTTGTCCCTAACACCATGGCCCTTGCCTCTATTTAGCAACTTCCATCAAAATTGAACCCAGACTGGTTATTTGAGGAGAGTTGGCAGGATGGAGTTGGTACTTAGGCAGGCTGGAGTTTGAAGTAGAAACTGAAGGTAATGGTTTTAGTCATCTTCATGTTTAATAGAATGATTTCTATTGTACAACCATTGAACTATTCTGAAAACTATTTTCTCTGGTGTTTTTTTTTAAATTGCAAGCTGGCTTTGGATTAAAATGGGCACTGATGAAAATTAAGTTCCAAGTAACTATAAATTTCTGAAGCAATGGGCAAACAACATGATTAACACACCATCAACTTTTTAACATAAAACAAACGGGAATAAAATGTTTAACTGACAGCAATGAGATTCTGATTGTATGATATAAATGACAGTCCACGATCAAGTGCTTTCTGGTGCTAAATCAATGTGCCTTCAATTGTGGATTTTTACCATGTTTTGTTTTAAGCAGAAGCACAGAATAGTCTGTAGATGGCAGCATTGTAATAGTTGTAACTTTGATGTTTTTCTATTTCGTTTGATTGGATCTTTTTATGTGCATGATACTTAAATTTGCAAGAAGTTTCATCAATTTAACTGGTAAATTCAATAAATAAGCAGTTCCATACAAAAAACGTACATGAAAAGAAATGAAATTTTTACAATTTTGTTTCCTGTAACTGTCTCCTGTATGATCTTTTTGTGATATCTATTGTAATATATGGGGAGGTGATGGCCTAGTGGTATTATCACTGGACTGTTTAATCCAGAGACCCAGATAATGTTCTGCGGACCTGGGTTCAAATCCTGCCATGGCAGATGGTGGAATTTGAATTCAGTAAATATCTGGAATTAAGAATCTAATGATGACTGAATCCATTGTTGATTGTCAGGAAATCCCATCTGGTTCACTAATGTCCTTTTTAGGGAAGGAAACTGCCATCCTTATCTGGTCTGACCTATATGTGACTCCAGATCCGCAGCAATGTTGGCTCTGAACTGCCCTCTGGGCAATTAGGGATGGGCAATAAATGCTGCCTTGCCAGTGACGCCCTATTCCTGTGAATAAATTATATATTGTCATGATAACTTTGCTTCTACAGTTCATTTATAGTTTTATTTTGTCAAAGTATAATATGAAACTTTATGCACCAAATTTTTGTTCACAATTTCTCTTTATGTAGAGTTCTTGCCTGCAGTCAGTCTCCATCGGTTGGGAGGGTGGTGTGTATGTTCAAACATGTGGACACACTTTACATATTGACTGTCATAAATCTTACATGGAATCATTGCGGGTGAGTTAACAACAGAAATGCTTCCATTAAAGTTTTTTCAGTTGTGTTGCTGCAATGTAAAAATGGTCCTTTTAAATAACAATGATATTCCTAATGTCAACAGTTTTATATTTTCCCATTTTATTCAGACAAATCCTTTTGGTAAATGATATTTCTGGCAGTATCCTTTATTGATGAAGTATTTAGGCACCATTTTGTTCTTTGGAATTTAGTTTTTTTTAAATAGTCTTTTGTTCTTTCCAAAAATACCATCAAAAATTCACCCATCTCATATGGCAATCATCTAGTGGATGACTGTACTGAAGAAATACAACTCCATATTTTAAAGAATGTTATCCACCACACTAGTATCTTGACCAGAAGCCTGCCTTCTGCAACAAAACGTTGTTTGAATCACACCATATATTTTGTCTTATTTCTTTTTGTCCGTACAAATTTGGGTACTTAAATCATAGGATTTAAACTAACTATTATGAAATAATCTGTTTCTTAGATAGAAATTCAATGAAACATTCGGAAATTCTCTTAATTTTTTAAATGAAAGATTCTGCTTTTTCAAGTCAGACAACAATTTGAGTTGTGGTACTTATCTGGGCTGTAGCACATGTACACTTGTGATTCCATTAATAATAGAATAGAATATAAAACTAAGTCAAGGAGAGGAAATTATTAATATCTGTATAATTTAAAAAGCAAGTAGTGGAGAAAATAATGGACATAATTAGCTAAATCTCCACTGAACATTTGAACATATATGAGCTGATCAGAGAGCCAGAATGGCTCAAAGGGCAAGTTACGCCTGACTAATTACAAAGCTTTTCAGGTGCTCAGTAAAAAATTAGGTAAGGAAATATGGATGTTTTACATTATGTTTTGTGTATATTGTAGATAAATATACATACATGTAATCTTCAAGAAGGAGTTTGAATAGTTCTCTGCACCTGTTTCAGGGGAGGCGATGGCCTCGTAGTATTATCGCTGGACTGTTAATCCAGAGACCCAGATAATGTTCTGGGGACTCGGGTTTGAATCCTGCCACGACAGATGGTAGAACTTGAATTCAATAAAGTCTGGAATTACGAATCTCATGATGACGATGAATCCATTGTCAATTGTTGGAAAAAACCCATCTGGTTCACCAATGCCCTTTAGGGAAGGAAACTGCCATCCTTACCTGGTCTGGCCTACATGTGACCCCAGACCCATAGCAATGTGGTTGACTCTG
The DNA here is from genome assembly GCF_021869965.1 of Rhincodon typus. Classification (NCBI taxonomy): domain Eukaryota; kingdom Metazoa; phylum Chordata; class Chondrichthyes; order Orectolobiformes; family Rhincodontidae; genus Rhincodon; species Rhincodon typus. Next base: position 46,665,024 of record NC_063338.1, read on the forward strand.
AACTGCCCTCTGGGCAATTAGGGATGGACAATAAACGCTGCCTAGCCAGCGACGTCCTCATCCTGTGAATGAATAAAGGGGAAAAAAAAAAGTGATTCCTGACAAAAATGAGGGATCAGAATTTGAGCTAGCCTTTTAGGTTAGATTAGTTTGGGAGGATGCAAACTGTGTGGATAAAGATTTGCTACTTTGATCAGCAAGATGTGACAGTTGGTGTTCTCCACCGATTTATTTTAGGACTTCAACTTTCCATTTTGCGTAGGTTCCTTTGGGCTGGTGGTCTAGTGTGGGGATGAGGATATTCATCTTTTTGGGTTTAACTGGAAGAGTCTATTTAAGTAAAATCTGAAGTTGATTGCATCATTGTAACTAGTTATGGGTTACATGAATATGACCAACATTACTGCAGACATTGTAGGAGCACACTAGTCCAGACCCATCATTTACAAGCTCCTGTATTCTTATCAAGTCCCCAAGACTGCATCACAGTGTGTAGTGCTTGCTGTACTCAATCAAATATTAACCCTAACAGATCCATATCTAGCATCTCCCAAGTCCTTTTCCCCTTAAAATCTATAACAATCTAATAATTAAAAATATATGTTAGCATTTACCACTACCCCCAAGTCTTTGACTTTACAGATTCAGACAATCTGCGGGTTTCGCTATTCAGGTCTGAATGCATTCTCTGCAGACTTCGAAGCATTGTATTTTGTTTGGATAGATTATTAACTTAGATTGTCTTCATGATGGTCTGAGGTCTGTGGTTCTGTCTTGAATTGAAGGTTCTTTAACCTCTTGCATTTCTTTCATGGAGAACTTTGGTGATGTACACCCATTCTAGCTTGGATCTTTTGCATATAGTTGTGTCTGTTCTGAGTGGTGTCTGTGGTGGAGTTGTCTGCAGCACATCTTGAAACTGTGTCAACAGAATTTGGTTCTCGTTCTGCCTGTGTATTTTTGCTGAGATAGGTAGGCATATTACTTCACTTTCTGATTATACATTGGGTTTTATCCTTCTCTTAATGATCAAATTATTGATTAAACCAATTTGTTTACTTGTTACCTGGAAATTCATTCTTGTTGATGTGATTGCTTTATTCTTGTTGGAAGTTTGTTTTTGAAAATGAGGGCCTTGGACATTTTGTTTGAATTTTGCTCTTCGCAATCAACTCTGGTCCTCATGGCAGACTTGAATTTGGAGGAGAGAGTTCTGCACTCTGCAGCTTGGCAGTCTGCCTCAAATCTGTTGCAGGTGCTTCCATTGTTTGTGTATCACTGTATATTCTCTCAAGTAGGGTTGAGGATTCAGCTACTGCTCGTTTGTTTACACTTCTAAAATGTTGTTGCCATTTGGAATCTGAACTTCAGTTTTGATAGTGGTGGAAAATATATCAGCTATAGTCCAGCTTTCTATCTAATTTGCAGAATGAAACAATTTTTTAAAATCCAACCTAGCATATCTCGGGAGATAACAAGGTGTAGAGCTGAATGAACACAGCAGGCCAAGCAGCATCATAGGAGCAGGAAGGCCTATTATGATGCTGCTTGGCCTGCTGTGTTCATCTAGCTCTACACCTTGTTATCTCAGATTCTCCAGCATCTGCAGTTCCTACTATCTCTGATACAATTAGATCTCAGGAGATTCTGCTTTTCATTTGGGTACCGTCATGCAGAGTCAGCAAAATTTTCAACTGGTTTTCCCTTGACCTTCTCTTGTTTAATCTCTTCCATCTTTTGAATGAGGGTGAAGTCAATACATGACTTCTATTAAAAGAGAATTTTTGTTTGTGAAGTGTATAAAAGTTTTTCAGTATTTAGTGTTCCCTATGTTAGAGAATTGTTTGTAGCGTACCTTCAAAGTTCAATGTGATGACCCCTGAACCATATAGCTAAACCTCTGTCAGCTGTAAGCAGTGTTTTTCAAGGAAGACTCTATCTGACAATACTGTGATACTTGCTGCTGTTTCTAATTTGAAATTTGAGAGATGCCCATTGATGTCAAAGTCTGCATGCCAAATTGTTTGATGTGATCATCGATTTTCCTCAGGAAAGCTTTGCACTTATCTTCTGCTGAAGACTGTTCTACCTCATTTAACTCTGTGCAAGCTGTTCTTTGATCTTTTGAGTTTCTTTGGCTGTGTCCTGCTTTAGGATGTTTTCTGAAAGTGACCTACTTTCTTACAATAATGGCATTTGACATTAAAAGCTGGGCACTATTCATGCCTGTGAAGTTTCTTTCCTGCACACGCACAACATTAGCAAGGACTTATACTGCCTGGTGTCTATCTTTCCTGCTGCATTAGCTTATCTGGTGTATCTTTTGTGCCTTAAGAAATGTCCCTTAAAAAAATTCTATGGATCTCCCATACCAAGTTTTATTCTCTCCTCTTTGGATTGATCTGTTTTACTTCTGTTTCGCTCACTGTCTGCCTTGCTTTACAATTGGGTTTTCTTTGGATTGTATTAAATCTGGCAAAGACTCATCTGTAATGCTTACAATAACCCGATCTCTTAAAAATTGTGTCTTCACGTCACCATTGTTGCATCTCTCCACGAGCTGGCAGAGATCATAAATTAAATCATCTATGAATTCACTGGCTGCTGTATTGCTTTATTGAATCTTGGACTTGTAAGAATTTATCGGTTCTGAAATAATTGTCAGAGGCTTTCAACACCTTTTTTGGAATTTATCGAATGTTTCATTTACACCCCCCCGCCCCCGATGAGCGATAACAATGTCTGTTATACTTAGAACTGTATGCAAAAATGTATTTATTTGTCGATCTCCTGTTTTAGTATTTAGGATTAGAGAGCGGGAGTGACAGACGTGAGTTTGGTGACTAGTGGGTAAGGTTATATAATCAGTTCCTGGATTATTGTTTGCAGTTGATAAGGTTGATTTTAGTTGATAAGCTTCACAATGGCAGGAGAACTCGGCCACCAGGACGATGAGGAAAGGCAGTGCAGGAATCCCCTTGGCCATTCCCTCTCAAACGAGTATACTGTATTGGAAACTGTTTAGATGGGATAGCCTCTCAAGGGAAAGCAGCAGCAGCCAGGTCAGTGGCACCACAATTGACACTGTTGTACAGCAGGAAGGGTTGAACTCTATAGCCAGGAGCACAGATAAGCGTTTCTGTGGGCAAATGAGACTTCACGATGATGTTGCCTCACTAATTCCAGGGTTAAGCATGTCTTTGAGCAGGCACATGATATTCTGAATGGGTAGGTGAGCAGTCAGAGGTCATGCTCCATATTGGTACCAGTGATATACACAGAGAGAGAGATGAGGTTCTGTAAAGGGAGGTCAAGGAAGTTGAAAAGCAGGACCTCTAGGTTCGTAATCTCAGGATTACTTCCTGCGCCATGTGCCACTAAAGCTAGGAATAGGAAGATAGTGCAGTTCAGCCACATATTTAACAAAGGAGGGAGAGTTTCAGATATGTGGATCATTGGGATGTCTTACAAGGTAGGTGGGGTGTGTACAAGAGGGCAGGTTGCACCTAAACTGGAGGGGCTCCTGCCAGGAAGGTTTGCTAATGCATTTTAGGAGCGTTGAAACTCGTATGGTAGCCACAGCAGTAGGTCAGCAAGTAAAATGACCGAGAAGTCTGAGACTAATGCCAATAAGAGGAAGAAAAGACAGGGAGTGGTTACTGAATACGGCGGGATAGGTGGTCTGAAGTGTATTTGTTTTAAATCGAGAATTGTGACAAGTAAAACAGATTAACTTAGAGCAGGGATTAATACTTGTAACTGTGATGTTGTAGCTCTTTACAGAGACTTGGTTGAGAGAGGAACAAGAATGGCAGCTTAACGTTCCGGGATGTAGATGTTTCAGGTATGTAGAGAGGCATGTGAAAGAGGTGGGGGATGTTGCATTACTGTTTAGGGGGAATATCACAGCTGTACTGAGGGAAGTCATTTTGGAGGGCTCATCTAGCAAGGCCATATACATAAAGCTCAGGAACAAGAAGAGTACAATCACTTTGGGGTTGCACTAGAGACCTTCCAACAACCCGCGGGTGATAGGGGAACAGATATGTGGACAGATTATGGAAAATGTGAAAGCAACAGTTTGTTGTGGTGTGATTTTAACTTTCGCTATATTGACTGGGACTCGATTAGTGTCAGAGGCTTCAATTGGTTGGGAGGTGGCGTTGGAGGATTGGGGGCCAGTTTGTTAGGTCTGTCAGGGAGGTGTTTTGTTTTTTTGGAAACAAAATGCACAGTCCCTTCCCTAGCTAGACTATTTACAAGACCTGGTATTGGGGAATAAGCCTTGCCAGGTGATTGAAATTTCGATGGGGAGCATTTCGGGAACAATGACCATAATTCTATAAGTTTAAGGAACTTATGGATAAGGATAAAAGTAGTTTTTGGATGAAAGTGCTAAACTGGGGGAAGACGAACTACCACATTATTAGGCTGGAACTGGGGAATGAAGACTGGGGCAGCTGTTTGAAGGGAAATCTGCATCTGGCATGAGGGAACTTTTTATAGGCCAGTTGATTAGGACAAAGCTTGTTCCTGTGAAAATGAAGGGTAAGGATGGCATGATTCAGTAACCTTGGATGACGAGAAATTGAGAGTTTAAAAGGAGGCATACATAAGGTTTAGGACACTGAGGACAGAATGAGTCCTCTAAGAATACAAAGATAGTAGGAAAGAACTTAAACAAGGAATTAGAAGAGCTAAAAGGGACCATGAAATATCTTTGGCAAGAGGGTAGCTAGGGAAAGGGTAGGTTCCCTCAAGGTTAAAAGTGGGAATTTACGCATGGAAGAGGAAGTGGGTGAAATCCTTAATGAATGGGAGACCTCGTGCAGGAGGGAAATATACAGTGTATGGTAGAACCCTTAGTAATATCAGCATACAGAAGGATCTAGTGTACAGGCCCATAGTTCCCTGAATGTGGATAAGGTGGTCAAGGAGGCATGTGGCATGCTTGCCTTTGTCGGTCAGGGCATAGTGTATAAACATTGGCAGGTCACATTGCAGCTGAATAGAACTTCGGTTGGGCCACATTTGAAATATTGTGTATTGTTCTGGTTCCCACACTACCAGAAGGATGTGGATGCTTTGGAGAGGTTACAGAAACAGTTTACTAGGATGTTGTCTGGTTTTGAGGTTCTTCAAACCTCATCCACCTTTTGGTTTAGTTAAATGAGTTTTTTGTTGATTTAAACATTATGAAGTTTGTTACATTACTGCAAATATTTGCAGGTTACAGGAACATAACCTGCATTAGTATTGTTACGATTGGGAGTGAAAGATTACGCTAGTAGATAGATGAGTCCCTGGGTCCTGATGGGATCTACCGATCTACCCCAGAATATGGAGGGAGGCAAGAGAACAAATTGCTGAAGCATTGAAAGACATCTTTTGTATCCTCTTTGGCCACAGGTGAGGCCCCAAAGGACTGGAGAATAGCCAATGTTGTCCTGTTGTTTAAGAAGGGTTGCAGAGATAATCCTGGAAATTACAGGAAAAGGTTCTCAGGAACAAGATCTGTATGCATTTAGAAGCAAATGGACTTATTAGGATACACAGCATCATCTTGTGCTGGTGAGGTTTTGCCTCAGTAACTTGATTGAGGGAAAAGTGGTTGATGTTGTCTATATGGGCTTCAGTAAAGCCTTTGACAAGGTCCCTTGTGGCAGACTGGTACAAAAAGTGAAGTCAGATGGTATTAGGGGTGAGCTGGCAAGATGGATACAGAACTGGCTTAGTTATAGGAGACAGAGGGTAGCGGTGGAAGGATGCTTTTTGGAATGGAGAGTTGTGACCAGTGGTGTTCCACAGGGATCAGTGGTGGGACCTCTACTGTTTGTGATCTACATAAGTGATTTGGAGGAAAACGTAACTGGGCTATTTAGTAAGTTTGCGGAAGATGCAAAGATTGGTGGAGTTGCAGATAGTGAGGAGGATTAGTGGAGGATACAACAGGATAGAGATCATTTGGAGGTATGGGCAGAAAGATGGCAGATGGAGTTTAATCTGGACAAATGTGAGGTGGTGCATTTGCATTTTTGGAAGGTCAACTACAGGTGGAAGTTATACAGTGAATGGCAGAACTCAAGAGCATTGATACACATCTGTGTGCAAGTCCACAAAATCACTGAAGGTGGCAGCGCAGGTAGATAAGGTATTAAAAAGGCTTATGGCATGCTTGCCTTCATTGGAAGGGGCATTGAGTATAAGGATAGACAAGTTATGGTGCATCTTGATAGAACTTTTGTTAGGCCACACTTGGAATATTGTGTACAGCTCTGGTCACTGCTTCCAGAAGGATGTGGATGCTTTGGAGATGGTACAGAAAAGCTCACCAGAATATTGCCTGGTATGGGAGATTAAGCTATGAAGAAAGGTTGGCTAGACTGCTAGACTGGGTTTGTTTTCACTGGAATACAGGAGGTTGAGGGGTGACCTGATAGAAGTTTAAAAGATTGAATGGCATGGATGGAGTAGAAAGTATGAAGCTTTTTCCCCAGGGTGGAGGGGTCAATTACTTGGGAAGACAGGTTCAAGGTGTGAGGCACATTTCTTTCATACAAAGCATGGCGAGTACCTGAAACATGTTGCCAGAGAAGGTTGTGGAAGCAGACACAAGAAGCATCTACATGAATAGAGGACATTAGTCCTGTAAGTAAAGACAGTTTTAATGTGGAAGGGTAAAATGTGTCACAGGGTTGGAGGGCCAATGGACCTGTTCCTGTGCTGTATTGTTCTTCTAGTAATCAAGCCCCTCTAGTCTATGAGTCACACCCTTAGTGTAAATGTTTGGATTTAATCACCAATATATTCTGTCCTTCAAGTTAATGGTGTGGCATTATTGATGATCTTTGATTATTTCATCCATAATATTGCAAATCTGTAGCTTGTCATCTTGTCATAAGTAGCTTCCCAATTCCTTGTCACACTTGGCATTGACTGTCTGTTTGAAGACAACTTCCTTACAGAAGAGTTTAAGGGAGCCAGTTATCAAGTAGTTGTTTTAACCAGAGGTAGTAGGAACTGCAGAATCGGAGACAACTAGGTGCAGAGCTGGATGAACACAGTAGGCCAAGCAGCATCACAGGAGCAGAAAGGCTGACGTTTCAGGCCTAGACCCTTCATCAGA
>NC_063338.1:46672549-46687434 GCF_021869965.1 Rhincodon typus
ACTGCTTTTAGTTTTGTATAACAGTTTAAACTGTTAAGGATATTGCAGAGAGAGTTATTGCTAATTCTTTCAGTCTGTGATCTATTAAAGTTTAAAGTATCACAATAAAATAAAAACAAGGACATGAGATGATGTTCAAAGGGTAAAATATAGACATGTTTCTGGACTAAGTTTGAAAAACAAAGGATAGATGTTAATGAAGTCTCAGTCCACTGGGTTGTTTCTTTACTATAATCAAATTGTTGACAGGCATGGATCAATTGGAATATTTTCTAAAGCTTCACTTTGAATAGATAAAGCTATTGAACAGCAATTGCAGTTTTTCTCATTGGTTTGAAACTAGGAATGGCAAAAGAGTAAATAAATTTAAGTCCATGTATGTAATTCAAAGTAGAAGAGTACAAAAATAATCAAAAAAGACTAATGTTGACCATTATCTCAAAGTAGCTAAGATACAAAGGATAAGATACAAAGGAAGGGGAACTGGTGGAGCAATTGTCTCAAACCTTTAAATCAGACCTTACCTGGAGTATTGTGTTCAGTTTTGCACAATTGTGTCTTCAAAAGGATATGGTTATGGCACAAGGTGAAGGGGACTAAATTATTATAATAGGTGGCATAAAATCAGCTTGCTTTCATTATAGGAGATGAAGGGATATTCTGATTGAAGTGCATATACAATTTAATGTGTGATAAAACTCGATTCTAATAGAAAGAGAGGACAAAGTAGTGGGTTATGAAAATTAGAGCAGTCATTCAGGAAGCACTTTCATGCAATAGGTAGTCAGGATCTAGAAGTGTGATACCCTATTTCTTTGTTATTGGTGAATCAGAATTGTCATGACAGACATTTTGTTGGTGAAAGTATAAATGGATATGAAAAAGCTTGGAAAGTGTTTGAGATGTAGATCAACCATGACCTGATTTGATCCATTCAGGCTTGAAGGGCTGTATGACTTACTGCAACCAAGTGTATCCAGTAATGGTCAAATGTACAGGTTGAGGGATATTCCTAAACAAAAAATGTCAGGTTTTCCCTAGTGGAGGAATGGGAAACTTTATAGAACTTCACAACTGCCCCTAACAACATTAAAAAAGGCTTGAAATAGTAAGAACGGCAGATGCTGCAGTTAGTGTGGAGCTGGAGGAGCACAGCAGGCCAGACAGCATCAGGGGTGCAGGAAAGTGGACGTTTTGGGTCAACTTTCTTGCTCCTCTGATGCTGCCCGGCCTGCTGTGCTTCTCCAGCTCCACACTTATATAAAAAAGGACTTGAACCTTTCACCTTTCTAAAATTAAGTTCTGAAGACAACAAATACTAAACCAAAGAAGGACCCAAGGACTAACAAACTATTCTCTATATATGGAAAATGTATGTGGAATGAAATGCCAGAGGACGTGGTAGGTGCAGGTAGAGTTCAAAGGTTAAAGAGACATTTGGACAGGTAGACGAGTAGGAAAGGTCTAGAGCATTATGGCCACACAGCCAAGTGGGATTAGCTTAGATTGGGAAACTTTGTTGGCATGGATGAGTTGGACTGAAAGGTCTGATTCTGTTCTGTATGACTCAATTATGGATGCTGGAAGTCTGAAACAGAAGTTGGAGAAACTCAGCAGTTCTGGCAGCATCTGTGGAGAGAAAGCAGAATTAACATTTTGGGTCCAGTGACCCTTCAGAACAGACACTGGAATGTGTTGATTGTTGTTGGAGCTTAGGTATTGAGCATGCCATCTCACTCCTGATACATACTTTCTGGTGGGCAAGCCCTGGGGAGACAGGGGATGGGCCACTCTGCAAAATTCCAAACCTTTGACCTACTGTTGTACCCATTATCAACTCCTGGAATGATGTTAGGAGGGGATTCAGCAATCATTGTGCTTTTCAAAAAAAAAAGTTGATTATTAGATTCTGTTTGAAATGGTTATTACTTGACATTTTTGTGACAAGTGTGATATCAGCCCAAGCAGGGACTCTGTTCAGATCTTGTTAAATGTAGACAGACTGTTTTAATATCAGTCATGAGTTCTACTGAATGTTGTACCATCCTTTGTGAGCATTCCCACTTCTGACCTGTTGATGGGTGGAAGGTTATTGAGAAACAGCTGAAGGTCATTGAGCCTAGGGCTCTACTTCTGCAGTAATGTCCTATAGCTGAGCTCTTGTATTAGGAATGACACTGCCAGCAGAGAATTTGGTCCTTGATTGCCATGGACTTCAGTTTTGTGACAGCTTCTTGATGCCATACTTGGTTAAGTACTGCCGTGAAGTCATTCTTAGCTCACCTCTGCAATTTACCTATTTTGTTCATATTTGGACCAAAGTTTATAGCCCTAATGGAATCCAAACTGAATGTCAGTTTAGAAGTGCACTGTTGATGACCCCTTTTATCACTTCAATGATTGATAGTAGACAGATTGTACAGTAATTGGCTGCTTGGATTCTTCCTGCATGCCTGGGCATTTTTCCACATTATTGTAGCTGTACAGCTAGCTGTGGAGCAGAAGTCTTCAGTAAGTTTTGTGGTCAGATGTGGGAGCTGGGACACCTTTGATTGCCTTCATTTTATCTAACAGATGAAACTCAGCCTTATCAACTTTGTAGCCCAAGTAGGTCACTTGGAGTGCCTGGAACACACATTTTTCCCCTTCTAAGACAAATGCTCACCTTGGAGAAATGTCTAGAGACTATGTCCAAGTTCTAAGTGCTCTGTCTTCCCTGTTGTTAGCACATCATCCAGAGAAATGGTGATCTAGGGTAGACTTTATAAAGTGTTCTTCATAGTCTACTGAAAAATGGTAGAGGCTGATGATAACCCAAATGGCAGTTTTGTATGTTGGTACAAACCCTTGGGGGTATTAATTGTAGCATACATCTGGGATTTCTCATCTAACTGCAATTGCAGGTATGCATGGCTCATGTCCAGCTTCATGAAGGATAGGCACCCCACTAGCTTTGTGCGTGGATTGGGTGATCATTCAGCTGCGAGAAGCAGTTTATTGTTGGCTTAAAATCCCTGCAAAGGCAAACAGACCATTTGGGCTTCAAGCAGTACAATTGGTGCTGCCCATTCTGCAAACTGTACTGGTTTAAGGATTCCTTTGCTAATGTTGAGTAGAGTTGTAGCTCTGGTTCACTAGTTCAGACATTTCATTACTCTGCTGGACAAAATCCAATGCAGCCTCCGATGAAGTGCAGTTGTGTTTTTTCAGCTGATATTTAAACTCTGGGTCTATTGGAGTTGATTACCTCATTTCCGGTTTGTCTTCACAGTGGTGTAATCAACTCCAATGGACCCCAGAGTTTAAATATCGGCTGGGCAAACAGTGCTTCATCGGAGGCTGTACTGATGGTACCCAGCAGGGTAATGAAACGTCTGCAAACTAAAACCAGCACAGCAAGCAAGCCAACCACAGATGCATTTGCTTTCTAGTCTTCTGATTTCTGCCTGTACTTTTGCACGCAAGGTAAATGGCACTGGGTGGGCCTTGCAGAATCATGGAATTGCTTCTTGGTCAACAAGTAGCGTAGCCTTGGCTCCTTTGATAGTCCCTAGATCTTCCCAGAGGTTTCTCAGGTATTTAATTATGGCTTCACTCAGGCAGCCATTTTCTGATCAAAAAACATTGAGCCAATCAAGGTGCATCTTTCTCAAGAAATTTAGCCCCATCAGGCTTGGATCCAAGCCTTTTACCACAATCAGTGGTAACTGAATGAGCTGCTTCTCAGAAGGTTGTAACCAAAGTTGTACACTTATTATGTAAAGGTTCCTAATAAAAGTTCAGTCTAGCTGAGGTGTTACACAAATTTAAGGGTCTAGAGCAAATTTTGTTAAAGACTCATTGTGCACTTACTGATACAGCTGCACAAACCTCCATTAAAATCAGGTGACCATTTAACCAGGCATTTATTTTGATTGGTCCTGATTTAGATGTTGCTAAGCAATTTAACTGTTACAAGCCAGATGTAGATGGACTTTCCAGGGTCCAAGAGTTTTCTTTCTTAATTCAGGCCTGCCATGACTCTGTCTCAAGTCCATATGCTGGCAGCAACTGCAGTGGCCTGTTTGCCTGAGGCTTGGCTACCTTTTGGTGTTTTGCTGTGGGCCAACCCAGAGTCCATCGGTTCAGGATATGCCGAGTGAGGCTATGCAATTGTCTCCACTGAGGTAGTGTTCTCAAAGCTCAGTTGGCTTGGTAAGGGTGTCCACTTGCATCAGCATTACCCTGCAATTCATATGCTCCACTTGCCTTTCTAATGACAAAGCCAGTTGTCATCTTTGTTTTACATCCAGTTGGGCTTCAACTAGGAGATGCTTTTGCATGGTTATGTCATTAATCCAATAAACAAAACAGGGTCTCAGCATCTCATTAGGGGTTAAACCAATGTCATACCTCTGCCAGTCATCATAACCTCCTCAAAAATCCCAACAGATTTCCCTGGCTCTGACTGCTAAGTAAACTGATAGCATCAAGATGTTTGGAGTTGTAATATTCCTTAACCAAATTAAGGTTTGAAAGGTTCTTGTATTTGGTGCTGAAGCAAACATCAGCTTCTTCAGTTAGGAGCCCATAGGTCCTCAAGTTGTCATGAGAATTACTGATTGCTTTTCATCTGTCCCAATGTCATTTGCCCAGGGAAAAAAAAAAAAAACACTCTTTCCACATACTGGGCCCAGTCTTCAACAGCAGGATCAAACAAGTCAAGCTTCCCAAATAACAGCAGGATGCCAGAAATACTTACCCCAACTCAAAGACAACTGTGACGAGTGAATTTCTTCAGGATCATTTTTATTTTCTTGTCACCACAGAATTAACTCCAGAGGCCAGTATCCTGTCACCAAGTCACCCTATATTTACACATGCATAGCACTTGACACTAGTCTGGCTTTCTCAGAATGAGCAGAACCTCTGACACTCCTGTTTATATCTGTCAGCCAGGGTACCCTGATTGGACCAGATTATCAGCCCCAATATTCTATGAGGCCCACCTGGCTGACCTCGTTACAATCTTCAGAGCAATACGGTGGCACAGTGGTTAGCACTGCTGTCTCAGTGCCCGTGACCCAGGTTCGATTCCAGTCTCTGGCAAATGTGTGGAATGTGCACATTCTCACCATGTCAACATGCGTTTCCTCCCACAATCCAAAGATGTGCAGGTTAGATGGATTGGTTATGTTAAATTGACCATAGTGTCCAGGGATGTGCTGGCTAGGTAGGGTAGCCATGGGAAATGTAGGGTTACAGGGATAGGGCGGGGACGGGTGAGTCTGGGTGGAATACTGTTCAGAGGGGCAGCGTGGACTTGATGGGCCAAATGGCCTGTTTCCTCACCGTAGGGATTCTATGATTCTTATCACTACAGGGGGGATTGAAAGAAAGGTACTGCAGTAATTGTGGGTGACTTTAACCTGTACATCTATTGGACAAATCAAATTAATAATGGTAGGCAATTGGTAGATAAATTTTTGGTGTGTACACCAGTTTCTTCAAACCCATGTATGGTTTTGGTTACCTTGCGTAAGGAGGGGACGTGCATTGTAAAAAGGTCATAGAAGTTCACCAGGCTGATTCCTTGGATGAAGGTGTTGTCTTTGGAAATATGTTGAGCAGGTTGGGCCTATTGTCATCAGATGTTGGAAGAATGAGAGATGATTTTACTGAATCAAGAGAGGTTCTGAGGAAGCTTGACAGAGTGGAGAGCATGATTCCTTCTGTGGAAGAATCTAGAGCAAGTGGGCACTGTTTAAAAATAAAGGGTTTCCCAGTTAATATGGAGGTGAGGTGGAATTTCTTCAAAAGGTCATCAGTGTTTGCAATTCTCTCCTACACCAAATGCTGAAAGCTGTGTGAATTAATATGTATGTTCAAAGTTTAATTAAGTGAAAATTTTGATTGACCAGGAAGTTGAGGGTTATCGGGAAACAGGCAGGCAGGTGGAATTAGGTCACATCAGATCAACCATGATCTTATTGACTGGCAGAGCAATCTTGAGGTGCGAAATGGTCTAATGCTGCTCCTATTTCTTTTAATCTTGTATATTAGAGAAAAGCTATGAGCGATGATTTTACAGCTAGGAATAATGGTTTATTTGTATGGTACCGGACCAACAACCTCGTGGCAAGCTGTGAAATTGAATTTTAAAAATACATTTTTGGGACTAGCCCCAAATGAACCAGGAAATATGAAATCTAAACTGAAAATACTGCAAGCATTCATCAGGTCTAGCAGAATCTGTGGAGAGATAAACAGAGATGACCTTTGACATTGATGAATTTTCATCATAACTGGAAAGTTCCAAGGTGACAGGTTTTCAATAAACGGAGGAGTGGAAAAAGGAACAAAAGTGAATACCACTGATAGGGCAACAGGAAAACAGTTTTAAAAACAAGAAGGTTTATTGTGAAATCTGCAATCCTTCCATTTTATAATCATGTTATCTATTGTTTATTAAATACTGTTATAGATGCCCTCAGAAATGGGAAGCATGTTAAAAATCACTTTGTGATAGCCTCTTCGTGGTGTTTGAGCACTTTGTGGTGATGAATCAAATCTACCTTGCCAATGTTACTTTCATTCCAAGCCAAAATTCACTGAGGCTGTCTCTAGTCTTGGTAAGAAATGTGTCTGAGAGGAGCCATGTAGAAGCATATATAATATTAGGATTGCAGAATTACTTGTTGCTGTACTATATCATTTTATGATGAGTAGAAAACTGAAAAATACTTTAATCTTGCAGAGCAACAGGCCAATAAACAGTTGGGATGAACTGTCAGAGAAAGCGAATGAAGGAACGTGAATGTGCCCGGGGTATTTGATTCATAAGAAATAACTGAATATTGTCAGGAGAAGAAAATAGCTTGGATGGATGAAATCAAATAGGTTGTAGGACTGTTTGGAAGCTAATCTCTATTAAAGGGAGAAAGTTGATGAAAGACTTTGTAAAAACACATTTACTGCTTCCTTATATGGGGAACATCATATAATTCCATCTTCTAAAGGATCCTGTGCCTGTTTGATTGCTTTGGATGTCGGTAAAATTTATGCTATTGTATTGTGAATTTGTAAGCAAAGAAATGTGAAGTATTGCTTCCTCTCATGTAATTTTATTAATTGTCAAATATGTTTTTTTAACATAAAGTTTCAAAAGGCCTTATATGATACTGGATTTAACTGAGAACAGAAATAATCTATCATGAGTTAGAAGTTGGTGATATTCTTCATTAAAATCAGCATGATATGACTTTCTTTCAGAATGACCAGGTGCTGCAGAGTTTCTCAGTGGATAAAGGAGAGTTTACATGCCCCCTCTGTCGACAGTTTGCCAACAGTGTTCTTCCTTGTCATCCTGAAAAGATTGAGGAAAGGAGTATTTGGTCACCTTACAATAGCAAGAACCTGCTAACTCTCATCAAGGAAGTGGAAGAACAACAGGAACAGTTGGGAATGTTCCCAGTAAGCATTAGCGTAAGGCTGAAAAATCTTTCTTTGTAATTTTAGTTTTGAATTTCTAATCATATAATCCATTCACTAAACAAAAGGAACAAAAAGCTAATGTTGGAAACCTAACCAAAATGAAAATTCTGGAAACACTCGACAGGTCAGCCAGTGACTTATGAGAGAACAGAATCAAGTGTTAGATGTTGATCCTTCAACATTCCAGAAATGTTAATTTGGTTATTTTCTTCACAGAAGCTGACATGCTAATTTCTTGTCCGATTATCTCTGACTAGGAAAGAATGCATAGAAGGTAATTTATACAAGTAATGTTGGATGTTGCAGATGAATCTGCTATTTCTCTCATCCTTCACGCTCATACATGTGGAGGAGTGAGAAATTGATTGATAAGGGAATGAAAGCACACTAGCAAGAGACACAAAACCAGATTGTGAACACTTCTACAGGTTTGTAGATATGAAGAGATTAGTGAAAGTAAACGTGGGTTTATTAGAGGCAGAGACAGGTGACATTATACTAGTAACAAGGCAATGGTAGACACATTACTGATACAAAGGATCTGTTGAGTTGTCACATGTACTATGGTACAGTGGAAAGTGTTGTATTGTGTGCTATTCGGGCAGATCTTACCATGCAAATTGCATCAGGGTAGCAGAACAGGGTGCAGAAACAGCGTTAGAGGTGCAGAGAGGGAGAGATCAGAATTTACATTTGAAAGGTCTGTTCAACAGTCTGATAACAGCAGGGAAGAAGCTGTTCCATTTAGAAGATGCAATAAATATTCCACAATAAAGGACTAAGGGTGAAGTGAGAATGAAGGACTGAAGAAATCAATAGTATAAAAATAGTAGTAGTGGAAAAATTACGAAGCCTAAGTGATGGCAAATCCAATAGACCTGACAGCTTGCATCCTTGGGTTTTAAAAGAGTGAGCAGCAGTGAGAGTGGATGCATGACTTTTGAACATCTGTAGCTGTTTAGATTCCAGAACAATTCCCAAGGATTATATGGTAGCATTTAGTATCTCGCTCTTTAAGGAAAGAGGAAACGAGAAATCAAGATCAGTTGACTTTACATCAGAAGTATGAAAATTCTGGGTCTACGACTGATATGGTAACAGGACACTCAAATATAGTAATTATATAATTGGGGAGATTCAGCATTTACTTTTGGAGGAAATTGACATTTGTCAAGGACATAATTAATTGGATGAATAAGGGAGGAATGGCTGGAGTATATCTGACCTTTGATATTGCTATGTCTAGTTGATTGACAGTTACATAATGCTATGTTAGGTGCGGTGCTACTTAACATGTCACAATTATTTTGCAACTTCACTGTCTACGTAATTCAGGTTTTACATGAACTTCAAATAACATTGCCTAAAATATATATTTTGGAGATCTCCCAAGGAAATTGCATATTTCAGTAGATTCTAAGTTAAATTGTAAATTAAAAGTATATTTCATATGGGTCGAAGATTCTCATTATTTACTGACAGTGAAATAGTGCTGTTCAGTCTTTGATACCTTTAAACTCAAATGTACAAAAATAGTTGACTGTTACCGTCTGAAACGTTCTGCAGGTAGCAACAATACCTGTACAATGGTACAACACAAAGGAACTTGGGTGGGGCATGAGATGGTGGCTCTTGTGCATGAAACATGAAAGCTAGCACAAAGGTACAGCAGGTAATCGGGAAGGCTAACAGAATGTTGGCCCTTATTTCAGGGGGATTGGAGTGTAAGAGTAGGGAAATCTTACTGCAACTGTACAAGGTACTGGTGAAACCACATGGAATAATATGAGCAGTTTTGGTCTCCTTATTTAAGGAAATAAATCATTTCATTGGATGCAGTTTGGAGAAGGTTCAAAAGGATGATCCCTGGCTATGAAGGGATTGTCTTATGAACAAAGGTTAAACAGGTTGAGACTGTTCATTGGTATTTAGAAGAATGTGAGGCAATCTCATTGAAACATTTAGGATTCTTAAGGGGCTTGACAGAGTAAATACTGAGGCAACGTTTCACCTCACGGGAGAGTATAGGACCAGCGAGCATAGTCTCAGGATATAGGGGCACCAATTTTAGACTGTGATGAGGAGGAATGTTTTCACTCAAAGGGTTCTGAGGCTTTGAAATTCCTTGCCACAGAGGTCTGTGAAGGCAGAGTTCTTGTGTATATTTAAGGCTGAGACAGATTCTTGATCAGTAGGGGAATCCAGAGTTATGGGAATAGGACAGGAATGTGGATGGGAGGAATGTCAGATCAGCCATGATCTTATTGAATGGTGGAGCAGGTTTGAGAGGCCGAACAGCTTACTCCTGTTCCTATTTCACATGGTCTTCTGGTCTTAATAGTTATATTGATTTGAATCGTTTAATTTACCACGTGCAACGGCATTCAGTACAGTCATAATGTCATCATTGCTTGTTTGCAATCTATTCACATTGGTTAGCTAGTCATTCATGATTATCTTTCTGCAAAACCAGTTAATACTTATGAAACATCAAAAATCACCTTTCTAATCTGATATTTGCAGCCTTGAGCGTATTGATCATTAGAAATGGAGACACACATCAGTACAAATGCAAACTGAGTTTTGATGTATGTTTATGAACCATATAACCAAATAATCACTGTCTTTATTGGTATAACAAATTTCCATTGATGTGCTTTGTTGTTCAACATTAGTAGAATCCTAAATCGATAACCAGAGCTGCAGAACATGAGTAAATAAGTAGCTTCATGGTAGTTGTCAGAGTAGTTGCATAATTTGGGAAAAGAATGAAATACATTAAACATATTAGTAATCAGCAACAGAAGGTTCAAATTGTATGATTGGAGAAAAATTGGTTGAAATGAAAAAGAGATTGGAGTAGTCATCACTTAAAAGAGTTGGACTGAGTAAAGCGAATAGAAATACTTTGTTTCTGTATGGGGAATAAATGCATGTCCTTTTATATGTAATGGGATCACATTAATGTTTGAGAGAATTGACTGCATAAATAGACATAAATTATAAAAGGTACATATTTAGATGGTTGTGGATGATTTGTGGCAGTGCCAAATACTTTCAGCACTTTTGTCGTGACCTAAGAAGAAAATATGAAATTAGGCGGAGGGTGATATGAAACATTTGGTGGAAGATGAAAATTGATGAATTGCAATATTTTTAAAGAATGATTAAAAATTGTGATTTATCTGTTTTAAATCTTATTTGTAGGGAATGAAGTAGATAGTTGAGGAAGTAATGCGGCTTCTGAAAATAGTTGGGTGAATTTATTTTCATCGATTTTGAGTGACGATAAGTTTTGAAGCAACATTTGGTTGTCATGTAGGAAATCAGAACATTGCCTACAGACTGCCAAACCTTTCATGTGTACTTGAATGGGCAGAATTTGACAGATGCTGTGTAGGTTGAGGACAGGTAAATTAAAAAAAAAAAAAAAAATGATTTTTATTTTTAAACAATTTTTAAATTAGATTTTACAGATTGATCAGTTCATTACATGCAGATTGTAGGCCATTTTAATGGGCCAGTTAAACAATAGAAATGAATTAATCTTTTCTGTTGGGCTGATTCTGATAATGTTTTAATGTTTTAGCTTCTCACTTAACTCTACTGTTGCCTGTGCAAGCTTTGATAGTTTTATAGTGGCAGTGTAACAATAATAGCTTGATAAGCCAGAAAAGTGGATCTTCTTGATTAAAATTGTTATGCGTAATTATTTGAAATTGAGTGCCATCTGTTCTACTATTATTCATAATTTTGAAAAAATTGCATCCTTCATACTATTATTTTCAAAAAGCTATTTTGTGTCTGTTTGTTGTAAATGTATCTCTTGCTTGCACTGATTCGCTTTTCATAGTCAATAACGAACTTGAGCAAGGAGATGGAATCAGTGATGAAGGACATCAGGAGTGCAACCCAAAAGAAATATATAGATTATGGGAAGACTCCTGGCTCACCAGACAATGACTTTCTCTTCATGTACTCCGTAGCTAGGTATGTAAGTCTTCCTGTTTACTTAAAAATGAATTAGCGAGAAAAAAATAACTTGCCAATGATGTGACAAGGATATTTTGAGTTGCTCAGTACAGTACACACATATTCTAATGCAAAATTGGAAGATTTAACTCAGTCATAGAATTGTTTGCTTTACTGAGTATTTAGTGCAGTTTCCATGGTAACATTGACTAGTTTTACAATTGGTGCTTCTTGTTTCTATGGAGAAATATACCATGCTATCAAAATCCATACAATATTATAATCCTTACTCTGTTTACTGTCTAGATTTGTCAGAAAACATTGATCAGTGTTCTAGATGAAAGGTTTAGTGAATCTAAATGCTGTGGGCAGTCAAAGTAAATTTTGGATTGGGTGAAGAAATTGGCTGAAGTGTGGGAAAGTTTTTTTGGCTTGTTGGAGCCTTCTACTGTTTCTGACTTTTTGAAGTCAAAAACCCATTCAGCTTGGTTCAAAGGACCATAGAAGTACAATAGGCAGATTATAAATTATACAATTTGCTTGACAAAATAAGCAACTGTGCACTAAAATGTTTAAAGTACAATTTTAGCATAGACAAATGGTTGCCACAATTCCAGAAAGACTTTGAAACAATTGTGGATAAATTTGTAAAAACAGTATGTTTTGATACTTAACATGCAAAATGCTCAAGTATTATGTGAGATTGTAGCATGCAGTTTAACTTTGGTTGTAAGATCTAAGTCAATTACAACTGAGACTGAGTTTGGGAAATCTGTTCTAAAGTTTACAAGTTCTGATTACTTACAAAGACTATTCAAGACACAGTATATTTTCAAAAGTTTTATAGTGTATATTAAGTTTATCATAAAAAAAGCATAAGAAATAATATTTGATAAGAACAGTTGTTTTACAGTTGATCCACTTTAGGGTACTAGTTCACTACACTGGTTGAGTGGGCACAGGTCTCTTGTTCTATTGCCTAATATTCTCCTTTTCTCTTTGATCTTCCTTCTGTCTTTGATTTTCCTCACACATTGAACCCCCTAAAATAAAGCCATATTAACCCTTACTTACCACCACCCTCTGTGTATGATTGGAGACGTTGTGTACTCGAAATGACTTATTAGTGCATGGTCAGTCTTGATTCACTGAAAAATATCTATGCAGTTCCCCTGACTCTGTTTCTTTAAACTAATGGTTATCTTGCTGACATCATTTCCTACCTCTTCCTGATTAATTTATATAAACCGAAGATACAGTCAGATGGATGGATGACCTCCAGGAATGATAGGGGAGGGAGGCAAATAGTGCTGGACAGTCATAGTGTTAAAGGCTTGAATGGAGAGGAATTTAAGTGTGTACAAGAAAATTATCTGATTCAGTATGTGGATGTGCTTACTAGAGAAGGTGCAGAACTTGACCTACTGTTGGGAAATAAAGCAGGGCAGGTGACTAAGGTGTCAGTTGGAGGAGTATTTTGGGGTCAGCAACCATAATTCTATTAATTTTAAAATAGTGATGGAAAAGGATAGACTGAAACTAAACGTTAAAGTTCTAAATTGGAAGAAGGCCAATTTTGACAGTATTACGCAAGAACTTTCAAAAGTTGATTGGAGGTGGATGTTCACCGGTAAAGGGACAGCTGGAAAATGTGAAGCATTCAAAAATGAGATGAGAGTCCAGAGACAGTGTGTTCCTGTTAGAGTGAAGGGCAAGGCTGGTAGGTGTAAAGAATGCTGAATGACTAGAGAAATTGAGGTTTTGGTCGAGAATAAGGAGGAAGCATTTGTCAGGGAGAGACAGCAGAAATCGAGTGAATCCCCAGAAGAGTACAAAGGCAATAGGAGTATGCTTCAGAGGGAAATCAGGTAGACAAAAAGGGGACATGAGATAGCTTTGACAAATAGGATTAACGAGAATCCAAAGGGATTCTACGAATGTATTAAGGACAAAAGGGTAACTAGGGAGAGAATAGGACCCCTTAAAGATCAGCAAGGCCACCTATGCGTTGGAACCGCAGGAGGTGGGGGAGACACTGAAAGAGTATTTTGCATTAGTGTTTACTGTGGAGAAGAACATGGAAGATAGAGAACGTGGGGAAACAAATAGTGACATCTTGAAAAATGCCCATATTACAGAGGAGGTGGTGCTGGACATCTTAAAGGCGGATAAATCCCAGGGGCATGATCAGGTGTACCCTAGAACTCTGTCGGAAGCGAGGGAGAGATTGGTGGGTCCCTTGCTGAGATATTCGTATCATCGATAGCCACAGGCGAGATGCAGAAAGACTGGAGGTTGGCTAACGTTGTGCCACTATTTAAGAAAGGTGGTAAGGACACACCAGGGAATGATAGACTGATGACCCTGACATCGGTGGTGAATAAGTTGTTGGAGGGAATCCTGAGGGACAGGATATACTTGGAAAGGCAAAGACTGATTAGGGATAGTCAACATGGCTTTGTGCATGGGAAATTGTGTCTCACTAACTTGATTGAGTTTTTTGAAGAAGTAACAATGAGGATTGATGAGGACAGAGCATTGGACATGATCTATATGGACTTCCATAAAGCATTTGACAAGGTTCCTCATGGTAGACTGGTTAGCAAGGTTAAATCACATGGAATAGAGGGAGAACTAGCTATTTGGATACAGAATTGGCTTGAAGGTAGAAGGTGGTGGTGGAGGGACCTTGATCAGATGGGCCATTGGGCCACGGAGTAGATGATGGAGTTTAATTTAGATAAATGTGAGATGCTGCATTTTGGAAAGGCAAATCAGGATGCGAGGTCCTAGGGAATTTTGCAGAATAAAGACACCTTGGACTGCAGGTTTATAGTTCATTGGAAGTGGAGTCACAGGTAGATAGGATGGTGAAGAAGGCGTTTGATTTGCTTACCTTTATGGGTCAGTGCACTGAGTGTAGGAGTTGGGAGGTCCTGTTGTGGCTGTACAGGACATTGGTTAGGCCACTATTTGAATACTGCATGCAGTTCTGATCTCTGTGCTAAAGGAAGGATGATGTGAAACTTGAAAGGATTCAGAAAAGATTTACAAGGATGTTGCCAGGGTTGAAGGGTTTGAGCCAAGGGTGATGCTAAATAGATTGCTGTTATTTTTCCTGGAGCTTCGGAGGCTGAGGTTATAAATATAGGTTTAAGGTGAGAGGGGAAAGATTTTAAATTGACCTAAGGGGTAACTTTTTCATGCAGAGGAAGTGGTGGAGGCTGGTACAAATACAAAATTTAAAAGGCATCTGGATAGGTATATGAATCGGAAGGATTTAGAGGGATATGGGCCAAAAGGAACTAGATTAATTTAGGATATCTGGTCAACGTGGATGAGCTGGACCAAAGGGTCTGTTTACATGCTGTACAGCTCTGATTCAGTCAATCATTTTATAGGATCAACACAGCAGGCCAAGCAGCATCATAGGAGCAGGA
>NC_063338.1:46687834-46717522 GCF_021869965.1 Rhincodon typus
CTAGGCCCGAAACGTCAGCCTTCCTGCTCCTATGATGCTGCTTGGCCTGCTGTGTTCATCCAGCTCTACACCTTGTTATCTCAGATTCTCCAGCATCTGCAGTTCCGACTATCTCTGATGCAATTTTATAGGATCATCCCTTTATATCAGTTTTTGTGTCTATTTTCCCAACTCTATAGATCTTTTGCCAAGGTAAGACGGTACGAATGAGCAACTTGTGCAATAGCTTAGCATTTGTAGTATCACCTTTTTGTGATTCACTATCATTTCTAATTTTCCTGCACTATAGAACCTAATTCCAGTGTTTTATATATATGCACACATACATACACACATATAAAGGTGGTGTGTACTTTGTTTTAAAAGGTTTAGTTTTCTGACATAGGTGTGTGTTTGATTAAATGCCTCTTACTCGAAAGAATTTTCACATGTTAATGTAAGTTTACAATACTTGGCTCTTATGGTACAGTGCTATGTTCCTACCTCTGCACCAGGAGACCTGCATTCCAGTCCCACCTGTGTCAGAGGTATGTATTAACATCCCTGGACAGGTTGATTTTTAAAAAAAACTTTACCTTGAGCCATGAAACAGCAATTGAACCATAAAATAATAACCTTTATTTTGATCTAGGCCATATGGCTTTTTCTGTTTTACATGTAACTACAAAATGAACAGAATATAGTTTAATTCCTCACTTTGCATAATCTAGTCAAAATTATTTTTTGAAAAATAATTCAAACTTGCATATATTGTAGTAGTATACATGCTGCTGATAGACAGTTGAATCATATAACCTGAACAGTTGAATACAGTTCAATGGAAATAAAGTTCAAAGTTATATACTGCTTTGATCAGGCCATACTTTGATAATTCTGTACCGTTCCGATCATTCTGATACATTTGAACCACTTAAATGTTGGAGAAAGTACACAGAAAAGCCATAATTTTGAAACTACTTTCAGAGTTCTAAATTATGTGAAGGGAATAGAGAGAGTTGGATTCTTAAGTTTTAAAAGATATTTCATAAACATGTAAATAGTTGTAACACAGAAAAAGGACAAGCAGGAACCAGTGAGTTAGAACATGACAGATTAGTACCCCTACAACATTTATGTGTCAGTGTTCCATATTCCTTAAAATGCTTTGCATGTTTTTCTAAGTATTGAAAATTTCAATTGATCCATCATTTTGAGCACCTTGTTTTCGTTACACATCAATTTTCTAAATTCAAAGAATGTAAATCAAGATTATACAATCTATCTTCGCAATTTAATCTTTTAAGCTATTTGTTTCTCTGCCATGGCTGTGGTAGCCTACTTGCCTCTGTGTCAGGGAATTCTGAATTCAAGTCACACTGCAGGCCTTGAGAACAAACAAAGCTGACAAAGTGCAGTACCAAGGGTGTGCAGGACTGTTGGATGTGCGACGTTATGAATGGGATTTTAAACTGAGGCTACCTCTTGTCCCCAAAGAATCAGTACTCCAGAGTGGCAAGGGTATGAATGTACTCTGGGTGGAAATCTTTAATGTCTGTCACTAAGGGGCTCAGCAGAACCACTATTGTCCAAGTCCAAAAAGACAGAGGCTGGACTGGTTCTGCAGCTGCTAGGGAGAAAAAAATCTACCTCATTCTTATTAACCTACCTATTGCAAATGTATCTATCCATGACAGTATTGGTAGGAATGATCACCACAGAGGCATGTGTGAGACAAAGCCCATCTTTGCGTAAAGGTCTACTCTCTTGTGTAGTGTGGCACAGTCATAATGCTAAATGGAACAAACTTTGAACAGATCTAGCAACATCCATGAGGTACTGTAGACCATCAGCAGCAGCAGCAGCAAAATTTTATTCCATCACAATCTCTGACTCATGGCTTTGTAGTTCTCCAACTTATTCTCATCAGCCCAAGAGATCAACCTTGGTTCAACGAAGCTCTGGAGTCATACCTAGCATAAAGGAAGATTATTATGCTTGATGCTGGATAATCATCCAGCGCCAAGGCATTACTGCAGGAGTTCCTCAAGCTAGTGGCCCAGTGCCAAACATCTTCAACTACCTCATCAATGGCCTTCCTGTCCTCCCTGGCTCAGGGGATGTTTGCTGATAATTTGCACCAAGTTCAGTATCATTTGTGACTCCTCAGCTACTGAAGCATGTCCATATGCAGCAAGACCTGGACAACCTTCAGGCTCAAGCTGATATGCCACACATGTGCAAGATGATGGTAATCACCAACAAGAGAGAATCTACCATTTGCCCTTTAACAATTGATGGCATTACTGTCGCTGGATTCCCCCAGTATCAACATCTTGGGAGTTACCAGTGATCAAAAACAAAACTGCATCAGCCGTACAAGTATTTTAGCTGGAAGAGCAGGTGAGAGGCTAGGAATTCTATAGCAAGTAACTCCTCTCCTGTCTTCCCAGTGCCTGTTCACCATATACAAGGCACAAGTCAGGTCTGTGAAGGAATACTCACTGCTTAACAGGATGCGTTCAACACCAACACTAAGAAGGTTATCACCATCTAGGTATCAAGTAGCCTGCTTGTTTGGCGCCCAGTGCAACACCATTGGGGCAGCTGTGTGTATCATCTACAAGATGTACTGCAGTAATTCAGCAAAGCTCCTTTGACAGCACTTTTCAAATTTGCAATCTTTACAGCCCCAAAGAGCAATGGCAGCCACTGCTTTGGAGCACTTCATCTGCAGGTTCTCCTCGAAGTTGCACATCCTCACTTGGAACTACATCATTGTTTCTTTACTATCTCTGGGCCAAAATCCTGGAACTCCCTTCTGAAGAGTACTGCAGTTGTTAATGCATTCCAAGGTGTTTTCTCAAGGGAGATAGACATGAACAATGAATGCTGGCCTAGCCATCAATACCCATATCCCATGCGTAAAAGCAAACAAAGGAAGGGTGATGACACTGCTGGATGTATGCAAGAGTCCTCCACAGATTCATTCACAAGGAGATAAAGAAGCAAAAATGAAATGAAGCATAATCGTGCAGAAGCAAAAGGGGATTTCATCTGCCCTAGTTGTAACTGTGATAAATTTAGTGTAAAGGGTATCAAGTGCACAATTCTTAAAATGCATGAAAATATTTTTTTGTCAGAATGTAGTGTACTGAACAGAGAAGGTGCAGTTCTGGTTATTGTTTTAGGAAATGAATCTGGTGAGGTGGAAGGGGTATAATTTGAAGGATATTTTAGTGGTGATGACCATAATTCAGTTGTGGACAGAGTCTTAACACACAGTGGTTGTAGAATAGGATAAAGGTATGCCAAGAACAAAACTTGTAAACTGGGGGAAGAGGCCAATTTTACTAAGCTGAGATGTGATGAAGGAACAGTGAACTGGAAGGAGCTATGTGAAGGGAAATCAATGTCCGAGCAATGGGATCTCTTCATGAAAGCAATAAAGAGGGTTCATAACACATCCTTAGGAACAAAAAGGATCAACATTCCCAAATCTAAATTACCCCTCAGTGTGTCAAAAGATATAGTGTAGGGTAAGGCCGCAAAGTTCATTTCTGATATCAAACGCTCCATTTTGCAGAAAGCCTAGAGTATAGAAAGTACAGGGACAATACTAAAAAGAAAATTAGGAAAGCAAAAAAAAGTGATAAGAAAACATTGGCCTGTTAAATCAAGGAGGCCCAACAGCATTTCCAAATGCATAAAGAGCAAAAGGATAACTAAGGAAAGTGTGGGAAAGGTGTATATACCCAGGAGAAATAAATGCAGAGTATCCAAAGCTAAAGTACCTGGATGATGAAGGATATTGATGAGGAAGAACAAGCAGGCATATGATGCATACCAGAATAGTAATAGCAATAGAAATCAGGAAGAATATCACAAATACAGGAGAGACCCTAATGCTGGAATAAGGAAGGCTAAGAGAAAGCATGAGGAAAGGATGGTAGGCTGTGCTAAAGCAAATAGTAAATGTTCCCCGAGCATATTAATAGTAAAAGATTGTTGAAGGACAGAGTGGGGTCTGTTACAGAGGGGTGGTGAACACCTCTCTGATAATTAAAACCAAAACACCCAGAGAAGCTGGCCTCGCCTCGCCCCACCTCATAATCTGTTAGAGGAATTGTGAAAAGTGATATAATCTGCCTCTCATACCCAATCTATTATAAAGGAGTCGTTAAATGAAAGAAATCCCTGATACTCCCTTTATAAGCAACAAGTAACAATTTATTTATCTAACTCTAATAGTGAACAAATTGACAGAACTACTAACAAACCGAACAATTCCCCCTTACTCCTAACCATTTCTGAATAAAACAAAATTCTAATGGTATGCTGTTCCAATATATACAAGTCCCACTTATTTAAACCAAAGTATTAAGAAAAAATAAATTGAAACTTAGTCTCTGGAGATTATAGCCAGGACAAGTCTTCTGGAATGTTCTTTGCCTTCTCTGCTATTTTCCATTCAGGAAGGCATTTCTCCATAGAATTCTTGTGTCAGGACTATTAGCTAAGAGTGCCATAGTACCTTTATTTAGATAGTACTTACTCTGAGAGCTTAGAGATTTCTGTGAGAGCCGGTGAGTTTCTCTTCAGATGGCAGTTTGCTCTCATCAATTTTTAAATGCCCTTTTCTTTTATACCCTTGATGACCTATCAATTTCTTACAATAGTTTTGACAACCTACAACCAATCCTATCAGATTTAAATATCAGATTTGATGTCTAGGACTTGGTTTAGATTAATTGGTTAAATTCAAAAACCTGTTGCCTTGGTAAAAATGCTGTTTTGCCTGCTGACGTTATAGACCTTTGATAGGGTTTCAATTTCAACAACTCTCTGTGCATCTGCTGCTGCCTGCAGATTTTTTTTTATATCTCCAAGCCTAAAACAAAATCATCCTTTAAAGGAACTACCCACTCTTTTCCCCTTCCCTCATCATTTTACAAACATCAAATACTCTACCCAACTTTGCAGCAGGTCCACAAGGAATGAACAGGATAAGCTGCTCACTGAAGCAAAGAATAGGCAAAGGTACTATTTGAATATTTTGCTTCTGTCTTTACCAAATTAGAAGGTGGTGACAATGGCCTAATTGAAAATGTATGTGTGTTGAGCAACTGAACAGTATACTGATAGAGAAAGAAGAGTTGCTGCAAGGGCTGGCAGCACTACAGGTGGAGATGTCATCAGGCCCAAATGGAATGCATCCCAGATTGCTAAAAGAGTTAAGAAAGCAAATTGCTGAGCCATTGACAGAGTTTCCAGGCCTGCCT
Source organism: Rhincodon typus (assembly GCF_021869965.1). Lineage (NCBI taxonomy): Eukaryota > Metazoa > Chordata > Chondrichthyes > Orectolobiformes > Rhincodontidae > Rhincodon > Rhincodon typus. The sequence goes on from NC_063338.1 coordinate 46,693,093, forward strand.
AAACACATTAGTCCCAGTGGCTGGAGGATTGCAAATGTGACAGCATTGGTTAAGAAAGGGACAAAGGATAGCTCCAGAAACATCAGACCTATCAGCTTGTCGTGAATAATGGGAAAACTGATGGAGGTCATAATACATGGTAAGATAAATATATATTTAGGGAAAAATAAGTGAATACTAGACAATCACCATGGCTTTGTCAAGGGCAGATCATTTCTGACAAATACAGGCAGTGCATGAGGGTAGTGCTATGGATGTTATATGTTTGAACTTTCAGAAAGCCTTTGGTACATTGCCCCATAGCAGGTTGGCTCGCAAATTAGAAATATTTGGAATTGATGGTTCTTTATCTTAATGCACACGGCATTTATAACAATGTAGATGAGTTGATTGCACAAACAGAAATAAAATAATATGATTTGATAGATATTATGCAGACAGGATTGCAGGGTAACCAAAACTGGGACCTTGGTATTGAAGGGTATTTGACGTTCTGGAAGAACAGGCAAGAAGAAAGAGAAGACAGGGTAGCTTTGTTAATGAAATATGGTATCAGTGCAGTGATGAGTAGTGCTAGGTGCAGTGGTCATCTGAAACTTGAAGATATGGACTTCTAGCTTCATCAGTAAGTAGAATGACGACTTCATTTTTTTCTCATTTGTATTTGGGATGTGGGTACTGCTGACTAGGCCAGAATTTACTACCCATGCCTAATTTTAATTAAAGCTTAAGCAGTCTCTTGCACCAATTCATTTGTTCACTTCTTTTAAGAACAACTTGAAAGTCAGGATGAATAGTGAAATACAAAAATCAATCAAACAATCAACCTTCTAAACAATAAAATCTTTTAATATATAGAGGCTAATGCAATTTGTTGTCGTTGGAAGTTAAGTATTTTCAGTTCTGATACGTTTTAGAAATAAACACCAGTTTGTTCAACTAACTTCAGTTTAATAGTAATGAAATTACATAATTGTGTATTTGATAAGTTTGAACCAACGTAGATTCTAAATGTAATAAACCTCCCAAAAATACATGAATACAAACTTGAAATAGAAGCTGTTCTTCTTAAAGCTTTCAATAAGCTGAGACATTACATAGGAAATTCATTGGTCTTAATAGACCAGAATCTTCATAAAGAGCATGTACACTGATGCTCATATATAAATATGTTGTCCCTCATTTATATTCTTATGGTGAACTGAATCATGTTACTTAACTGTCTTGTCTGCCAGTCTGAAATTTCAGTTCCTGCTTCATCGCTGGTAGGTTTTGGAAGTTCAGTGAATGTAGCAAACTGCCTGAAAAATAGAAAATTCTCTTGTCACAGAGAAGCTCTTATCAGTGCCAAACAGATGACAACGTACAGAGAAAAAATTATCATTGTTAAATTACATTACTCGGAGCAACAGAGAGGATTAAGACTGCATTTGAGACCTCAGTGGATTAAACTAATGACTTGGGGATAATGGTCTATAATTTTTAGAATTTGAAACCTGCACACAGAAAAACAATCTACATTATTGAAGAAGATGGTTCAACATAGAATATGTTTTATAATTGTAAAGGAAGGAAATACTTCAAGTATACTTTCTTCTGTTTTTCTTCAAAGCCTCATATAAATATCTGATTGCAGAATGATTTTATTCTTGTCACAGTTTATTCATATCTTTTATACTTTTTAATGTACTTTTTAAGTTTAAAATGAGGAATATTAAGACTGAAATAATTTCAATTTATAAATTGCAATTACATTTTCATTGAACAGACTGAATTTGGAGCTTGAATTGGTTCATCGAGGAGGAAACTTGTGTTTAGGAGGAGCAAGTGCTACTACAAAAAGATCCTGTTTAAGTAAGTGTGCACATGAAATAATTGTCTTCGTTTTCAATTAAGTGGCAGTCATTGAGCAAAATTAAATGTACTTGTTGATTGCTGTATGTGATAATTCCTCATTTTATTTGTTCCTAAGTCAGTCTTGTCAGTTTTTAAGATGAAAGTTTCCACTTTCTGGCAGAATACCACGTTACAATTTAGGAATTCCACCCTTTAAAATGTTCTTCCAACCTCTCATCCAGAAAAAACAAAAAGCCCAAAGCATTAATATTTGGAATCAGTCAAAGAGAATATGTCATGAGATCTTGCTATGAAGATGGTACAAACCTAAATGTGCATCAAGACTGTGGTTGTTTTGTCAACATATATCCTGTAGGTGGGCGGAGGTTACAAATAATGTGATCACGAAAACAAATCCATATATAATTTGATCAGTGTTTTTTAATATGTTCAAGGTAATATGAGCATCAGTGGCTAGGCCTGCATTTGTTGTCCATCTGTAATTGTCCTGGAGAAGGTGGCGGTGAGCTGCCGCCTTGAATTGCTGACTGCAGTCCTTAGAGTGTAGGAACACACACGATGAGGTTGGGAAGGGAGTTTCAGGATTTTGACCCAGCAATTAGGCAACAGTGTTATAGTTCCAAGTAAGGATTGGGAGGGAAACCTACAGGTGATAGAGTTTTGGTACATCTCCTGCCATTGAAGAAGAAGTAGAGGTTGTGGTTTGGAAGGTGCTGTTGGTACGAGTCTTGGTGAGTTCCTATATTGCATGTTGTAGATTCTACACATCACTACTGCTGTGTATGGCGATGAAGGCAGTTCGAGTTGAATGCTGTGTTTGAGTCGCTAATCATTTGCTTTGTCCTGGATGATGTCAAACTTGAGTGTTTTTGCACCTGCACTCACAAGACAAGTGGAGAATATTACATCACACTCCTGTCTTGTGCCTTGTCCATTGTAGACCAAGATTGGAAAGATAGCAGGTGAGTTACTTGCTACAGCATTCCTAGCTTATGACCATTTTGTTTTTATTAGCAAACATCCCCACTTCTGACCTCGTGATAGAAGAGAGGTCTTCGGTAAAGCAGCTGTAGATGTTTGGTCCTAGTACATTAACCTGAGGAACTCCTAATCTGATAGCCTGTGGCTGACATGAATGACATCCAACAACCATAATAACCATCTTTATTTGCTCTCGTAATGACACCTCCCAGCACAGAGATTTCTTCCTGATTGGCATTGACTCTAGTTTTGTTAGGGCTTCTTAATGCTGTATGCTCCCTTGATGTCAGGGGCAGTCACACTCAACTCATTTGGTTTTCAGCACTTTTATCCATGTTTGAACCATGCGTTTAATGAAGAAGGGAGCTGAGTGGATGTGGCAGAATCCAAAATCCATGCTGATGTCAATGAGCAAGTGATTCCATTCTAAGTGCCACTTGATAGTGCTGTCAACGAGAGAGCCAATTTTGCATGTTGTCTGGCAGGTGTCAGAGTTTACTACACTGGAACAGCTTGGCTAGAGGCACAGCTGGTATTGGAGCACAAGTCAATACTTAGATCCTGATAACATCATGGCATATCACCTTTGTTATATTTGGTGCTTTCTGCTGTTTCTTGATCTCACATGGAGTAATTGAATTGGTTAAAGACTGGCATCTCTCATGCTGGAAACCTCCGGAGTAGGCTGAGATGAATCATCCACATGACACTTCTGGCCAAAAATGGATGCAAATGCTTCACCCTTGAGTTTTGCACGGAATGTATGGGCTCCTCCATCATGAGGATGGGAATATTTGTGGAGCCTTCTACACAGAGTGTTGTTCAAAAGTCCACTGCCGTTCATGAGTGGATGTGGCTGAACTGCAATTCTTGGTTGAATCCAGTGGTTGTGGGATCAGTTAGCCCTGTCTATTACATGCTGTTTCCATTTGGCATGCAAGCAATCCTGTGTTGTAGCTTCACCAGGTTAACACCTTATTTTTAGGTATTCCTGATGCTGTTTGTTACATTAATATTTACTATGGAAGGCATTCAGTCGACAAAGTTGTTATTGGATAATCATTGGTAATTCAGTAAATTTAGATGTAAGGCTGTTTTGACAGTGCATGTATTACTGAGATTACCTTAAAAGCCAATCACAAATAACATAATTGGAATCAATAAACTATTAGAATTGGACTAGCAGCCAATGCCAAATTATGTAAATGTCAGTTTTAATCTTATATGAAATGTCATTTTTCATTTTGAAGTGGTCTAGAAACATTTACATTTCACTACAGATCATACGAAGTGCTATAATTTTCTAGTCCCTCATACTACAGTGACCTTGCTGCTTTATACTATAACATGTACGTGATTCCTGTTACTAGAAGTTTTGAGACCTTTTTGTCTCCTCTCACACACTCATCCCAACATACGAGAATCAGTTTCTCTGTCTTTGTAGCAGCAAGAATCTAATCTGATGTTTTATCAGGTGTGTGATTCGAGGCTAAGCTTTCATATAAATTTGCAAAGGCCTACAGACAGCTTCAGAAAACCTGACAGATCAAAATAAAACATATAACTGGAATGAAATCTCTTCCATAAAAGCTGTAATTGTAGCTTCTCCTTAAAGAACGTCATATTTCAAGATTTTTTTTGTGTTTCAGAACCATATCCTCTATTTTCTACTCTATTTTTACGGAAAGTAGAAAATCTTTCTTCAGTATCATTCTGAAACAGGGGTTCTGAACAGTTAATTTCTGATTGGTGTACATTCCATCAAGAGATTTCTTATTGCAGAGTGGCATTCAAAGCACATTTTATCTAGATGCACCAAGAGTGATCTTTGTGTTGCATTCATTGTGCTTAATGTACTATTCATGTCACTGTAAAACAGTTTTGTCAAGTTAATATTCTTGGAAAAGTTGCACCATCAAATGATCTTGGAAAATTACATCTGCAGTTTCTGGATTCTGTGAAGTAACTGCTTAGATTATTCAGACTTTACAGGGTCTGAAAATAGTGCTTTTTCGATATTTTTTCATCAAGTTATGGGGATGTCAGAATTGGGCAGCATGATAGCTCAGTGGTTAGTACTGCTTCCTGACAGCCAGGGAGCTGTCTCTGGTTCAATTCCAGTCTCGGGAGACTGATTTGTGCAAACTCCACACTTCTCCCCATTTCTGTGTGTTTCTGTTGGATGGTCCAGTTTCCTCCCATAACCCACTGATATGCAGATTAGGTGGATTGGCCATGCTGAATTGCCCCATAATGTCCAGGGATGTGCTGGTTAGGTCAATTAGCTGTGGTAAGTGTGGAATTATGGGGCTAGGGTGGGAGCATGATCTAGGTGGGATGCTGTGCGGATGATCAGTATGGACTTGATGGGTTTGCAGTACTGAAGAAAGGACAGGATTGATTTGGATAGAGCTAAGGAATAAGACAAGTGCAATTACATTGCTTGGTGCAGTCTTTAGACCACAAACTGATGGGAATGATCTAGAAGAAACAAACATGCGAGGAAATTGTAGAGGTGCAAGCATTTTGGGGGCATTTAATTTATTATGGGCATTTAAGAGGCAATTTAGATAGGCATATGGATGATAGTATAAGGTAGGGGTGGAGGTTAGATAGACCTTAGGTTTAGGGTAAAAGTTCGGCACAACATCGTGGGCGGAAGGGCCTGTACTGTGCTGTACTGTTCTATGTTCTATTTCTGTGTTTAGCGTAGGTATAATGGGGGACTTCAATTACGGGTAGCGTTAAGGGCAGAGGTGGGGGGAACAGGAACAAGCATTCTTAGATTGTGTTCAGGGGAATTTTCTACAACAGTACGTCAAGTCCAATAAGAAATGACATAAAAGCAGAATGTGCTGGCAGCATCTGTGGAGAGAGAAGCAAAGTTAATATTTTGAGTCCAATTTGATGTCTTCAGAACCTGATGCTATCAGACCTACCAGAAAGTTGTGTCTTTGTTTTGAATTTCCAGTATCTTCAGTACTTGGCTTTTAACAAGAAAATCGAGACTGCTAGCACTTTAGTTTTAAGATGACAGTGGTAAACAACAATGGACAATCCAGAGTAGGAATAATTTGCTGGGGGACATTTGACTTCAATGGGCAAGAAAGGAGCTGGGCTAGATAGAACGGAGCCAAAGGTTGACATAACTGAACAACGGGCTAGCTTAAAAAAAATGGTTTGGATACGAACAAGGTATATTCTCCCGAAAGGGAAAGTTAGGACCAACATATCTAGAGTTCCCTGGATGAAAAAGAGGATAGAAATTGAGAAAGAAAAAAATGTGTGCCTCTCACAGGTGCCTGAAAGAAAATGCAATTGAGATCCAAGCTGACTACAGAATGTTCCGAAGATAGTTGAAAAAGCAAATCAGAGAAACAAAGAGCGATTATCAAGAAAGACTGACAGCTAATAAATAAGGGAATCCCAATCACCACTTATCAGGCCATAATAAACGAGTGGTAAAAGGAGGGGTTGGGCTGATTAGGAACCTAAAAGGAGATTTACCTCCAAAAGCAGGGGATATGGCTATGGTAGGAATTTTATGTTCTGATTGGTATTTAGCAAGGAAGTAGATGTTACCCAGGTTGTGATAACAGGGGACGAGATTTTGTCATGAGAAGGATTACAAATTGATAATGAGGAAGATTGGATAAACCGTTGGTACTTCCATGTTGATAAAACACCAAAACCAAATGAGAGGCTTCTGTGCACATTGAAGGAAGTGAGATAGGAAATAGAGATAATCTTTCAGTTTTTTCTAGATTTGTGGGTGGTGCCAGCAGACCAGAGAATTGCAAATAAACTTTTGTAAATTTAGAGTAAATGCCATAATATGTTTGGAAGCTCTGGGCTCTGCAATGTTCAACTGAATGTTAGAATGAAAGGGTTTCTGTGAGTAAAGTATAGCCCCTCTACCTGAAACAGCTCCTATCAATAACCACAAATGTTGACTACCATCCCCACTATCACAGCAGTATTACTTGTATTGCTCTTAACTCTCTTTCCTTTAAGGTAGGTCTTCATGTCACTTGGAATGAAGAGGGAGTACTTTGGCATTGGAGGCAGTTCAGAGCAGGTTCTCTAGGTTGATTTGCGGGATGACAGGTTGTCTTACGAGAAATTAGAACACATCGGGCCTACACTCCTTGGACTTAAGAAGAATGAGAAGTGATATTATTGAAATTTGTAAGATTCTGAGAGGGTTTTGTGTTGATGGAATGTTTCCCTTATGGGGAAGTCTAGAATTCGGGCGCAGTTTCAAAATAGTCTCTCATTTAAAACTGAGATGAGGTGGGATTTATTTTCTCAGAGCCTCTTAGAATCGTATAGTACAGAAGAAGCACTTAAGCCTATCGAATCTGCACCGACAAAAATTACACTAAATCCATGCTAGTCCTGTTTTCCACCACTTGGCCCATAATCTTGAGTGTTATGACATTTCAAGTATTCATTCTAGCATATTTTAAAGGTTGTGAGGTTTACCACCTCAGCTAATGTCCCAGGCAGCGCAGTCCAGATTTCTGCCATCCTCTGGGCAAAAGAAAAATTCCTCAACTTCTCTCTAAATGCCCTGCCTTTCTCCTTAAAATTATACCCCCTTATTATTGACCCTTCAACGAAGGGGAGCTGATGCCTTCTATTCACCCTCTCTATGCCCCACACAATCTCATACTTTTAAATTATGTCCCCTTTCAGCCATCTCTGCTCTATAGAAAACAACCTGAGCTTATCCAGCCTCACTTCATAGGTAAACTGCCGCATCCCAGACAACATCCTCCTGAATCTCCTCTTCACCTCTCCACTGCAGTGGCCTCCTTCCGATAGTGAGGTGATGAGAAATGTACACACAGTACTCCAGCTGTGGCCTAACCAAAGTTTTGTACAGCTCCAATATAACCTCGCTGCTTTTATAATCTACCCAATGATGGATAAAGATCAGCGTCCTCCATGCTGCTTTAACCACCCTATTCACCTGTCCTGTCTTTCCTTGAGTACGCTCTTGTCTTGTTACTTCATCCGAAGTGCATCACCTCAAACTTACCACGGTTAATTCACATTTACCATTAATCTGCCCGTCTGGTTAATGTGTCTATGTCATTCTGTAAACCATATCGTTCTGTCAACCACCTAGCTAATCTTCGTGTCATCTGCAAGCTGACTTACCATTTTCACACATTTTTTTCTCTTTCATTTATATATATCACAAAGGGACCCAGTGTTGATCTCTGTGGTATGCCATTGGACACCATCCACCCGCCATACAAATAACCTTCTACCACCATTCTCTGCTTCCTACCACTAAGCCAGTTTTGGATCCAACTTGCCAAGCTACCCTGATTCTCATGTGTTTTTACCTTCTTTGTCAGGCTCTCATGTGGGACCATGTCGAAGGTTTTGCTAAAACCCAATAAACAACATAACTTCACTACTCTTGTCTGCATACCTGCTCACCACCTCAAAAGTTCAATCAGATTTGTTGGGTGTGACCTCCCTTTGACAAAGCCATGCCGACAATCCTCGTTCAAGCCTTGCCTTTTCAGTTAGTTAATTATCTCCTAATTTTCTCAAATAGTTTCTGGACCACTGATATGAAATGCACTGGTTGTGAAATTCCCTGGTTTCCTTTTACCACCTGTCTTGAAGAGTAGAACCACATTTGCTGCTCTCAGGTCATCTGACATCTCCCCTGTGGCCAGACAGGAATTAAAAATTTGGGTCGGAGCCCTTGTAATTTCCTCCCTTGTCTTCCACAGCAGCCTGGGACACAACTCATCTGGACCTTGGAGTTTGGAGTTTGTTCTTAAACCTGCCAAAATCTCCAATGCCTCTTCATTCCCTATGTCAAACTGTTCAAGAACATCACAGAGATAGTAGGAACTGCCGATGCTGGAGAATCTGAGATAACAAGGTGTAGAGCTGGATGAACACAGCAAGCCAAGCAGCATCAGAGGAGCAGGAAAGGTGACATTTTGGGTCGAGACCCTTCTTCAAAAATGAAGGGTGGGAAGGGGATTCTGAAATAAATAGGGAGAGAGGGGGAGGCGGATAGAAGATGGATAAAGGAGAAGATAGGTGGAGAGGAGACAGACAGGTCAAAGAGGCAGGGTTGGAGCCATTAAAGGTGAATTTAGGTGGGGAGTTCGGGAGGGGATAAGTCAGTCCAGGGAGGAAGAACAGGTCAAGGAGGCGGGATAGGGCTAGTGGGTAGGAGATGGGGGTGGGGCTTGAGGTGGGAGGAATGGTTAGGGAGGCGGGGACGAGCTGGGCTGGTTTTGGGATGTGGTCGGGGAAGGGGAGATTTTGAAGCTTGTGAAGTCCACATTGATACCCTTGGGCTGCAGGGTTCCCAAGCAAAATATGAGATGCTGTTCCTGCAGCCTTCAGGTGGCATCATTGTGGCAATGCAGGAGGCCCAGGATGGACATGTCCCCGTCCGACTCTCTTTTCTCTCTTAATCGCTTCCCTGCACTTTCTATGCGCCACTCGGGCCTCTGTTGTTTTGCTCCCTTTGTACCTGTTATATCTCTCTTTTCCTTTTTAAATCAGTCTTGAATATTCCTTGACATCCAGGATTCTCTAGCCTACAGTTCACCCTAAAAGAAACAGGTCAGGCCTGTACTCTGTCCAATTTCATTTCAAACTGACCCCCCCCACTGCTATGCTGTGGACTTACTATTCCAGTCTATTCTGGTCAAATCCTGCCTTATTCTAATAAAATATGCTCTCCCCATTGCAAAATCCTTTATTGCAGATCATCTTTATCAATAACAAATGTAAAATATGTGCTGTTGTGATTGTTATCACTGCAATGCACTCCTACTGCCACCTCAAATACCAGTATGACTTGGTTCCCCAGAATTAGACCCAGCACAGCACCATCGCTTTAGAACCATCTACATGTTGATATAAAAAGGTATCTTGAATAGATTTCAAGAAATCTGCCCCCTCTAAACCTTTTGTACCATAACTATCCCAATTAATGTCGGGTATGTAGAAGTTCCCTAATCTAATTACCCTATTACTATTTTCACACACCAAGTAACTGTCAACATATTTGCTCCTCTATTGCCTGCTGACTGTTTGGGGCCCATATTACACTTTCAACATTGTGACTGCCCCCTTTTTATTCATAAGCTTTTATCCACAGACTCTTAACTTAAAAATTGTACATGTTGTGGGAAGGAAAAATGTTGTTGCAGATGCGTTATCGTGGGTTTAAAGAAAATGTGTAGATAAGATAGAACCGGTGTAGTCCAATGTTTATATATACTTGAATTAGTATGAAAGGCATAACTTTAGAGTATTGAACTATGTGTTTTGTGGTAATAGTGTTAAGATTTAGAAAAGAAAACGAAGCCATCTTTTCGTAATATGATTCATTTTTTCTTAAGGGCGGAGGTATTATGAAGTTGGGTAGAGTAATTGTGAAGTGGAAAGCAGGAAACTAAAATGTGTTGTGCCTTTAAGAAATTTGTGATTTGTCTGCATATTTAAAAAAAAATGTCTGTGAGCAGCAGCTGAAGTTGCCAGTACAGAGAGCCTCAAAAAGTGAAAAAAGGTGTATCAAAAAAATCACTTACAGGTGCCAGGCAAAACAGCAGTCTTTGCTTTGATGTTGTGACGAGTTTGAATTCTGCCATTCCCCGTCGTAACACTAGTTGTGTTCTTCAGTGTTTTACAGAGACGTTAGAGAGCCCAAGTCCGAACCAATTTAAGGCAAAATAACTAAATGAACAGAAAAAATTTGGAAAAGTTGCTGTTACTTGAAAAAATTTTGCCAAAGAAAATTATTGATGTAATGTCACCATTAGAAAGGGAATGATGAGGAAGAATTTCCCACTTTGTTAGGGAATAAAAGATAGGTTGATAAAGTGGTTAAGAAGGCATATGGGATACTTGTCTTTATTAGCTGAGGCATACAGTTCAAGAGCAGGGAGGTTGTGCTGGAACTGTACAAAATGTTGGTAAGGCCACTGCTAGAGTTCTATGTATAATTCTGGAGTCCACATTATTTGAGAAGTGACTATATGGAGACAGTGAAGAGGAGATTTATTAGGGTGTTGCCTGGGCTGGAGAGATTTAGTTATGAAGGGAGATTGGATAGATTGGACTTGTTTTAGCTGGGGTGGACAGAAAGAAACTTTTCTCCTTGGAAGGATGAGTGACCAGGGGACCTAGATTTAAGATACGGGGCAGTGGATGTGAGGACATTTTATTTTCACCTCGTCTGTTGTTCAGTATTCACTACATTACCAAATACCTATCAATTCATATAGTTTGAAATTGCTTTTCCTATATCAAAACCCAAGTCACTTTTATATCACAGAAAAGCTGTAGTCTTAATACCAGTTCCTTAGGGGTTCACAAATCTGTAACTCACTGCCTATAAGGGTGGCAGAGGCAGAATACTTCATAACATTTGGGAAGTATTCGGATGTGCACTTATGATGCCAAGACATACAAGGCTTTGGGCTAAGTGCTGGAAAACGCGTTTAGAATAGTGAGGTGCTTGTTTCTGACTGCCTAGATCTCTATGACTCTAAAATCAACAGTGTAAAATCCTAATCAGCACAGAAAGAGAACATTCAGCCCTTCATCCTGTGTCAGCTGTTAGAAAGAGCTGTTCAATTAGTATCTCATATCATTTCTTACAAGCAATTCTGGAAATTGGTTCACTTCATCCATTTGCCTGATTGAGTTTTGAAAGTTACTAGAACCCTTTTAAGATAGTTCATTCCAAATCTTGCAGCTGGAGATTTGGCAATTATTTTTAAATGTATCACCTGGGGTCACTGACTCCCCTGTCAAAGGAAATAGTTTCTCTCTGTTTGCTCAAAAAACATTCCTACTTTTAAATGCCTTCAGTAATTCTTCCCTTGGCTTTCTCTGCTCCAAGGAGTACAATCCTAGTTTCTCTAATTGCTCCACAATACTGAACTCCATTCACCTTTGCATCATTCTGGTGTACCTTCTCGGTAACATTTCCAGGACCATGACATCCTTCCTGAAGAAAGTTGCCAAGAATTGTACATAATACTGCTCCTGTGACATAACTAAATTTGAAAAGCTTAGCATGTCACATCACCTTCAAAGATTTATGAGTACGTACCCCAAGTACCACTGCTGTTGCACAACCCACATAAAATATTATTTTGATTATGCTGTTGTAGTTATCTTCATGTTGTTTTTCACTTTGTATGTCACCCATTTCATCAGTCTTTCAACTAGCCTGTGTTCTCTTGAAGCCTTTGATCTATTCACTACATTACCAGATTCCTAGCAATTAACATAGTTTGAAATTGCATTTTCTATATCAGAACTCAAGTCACTTCTTTTATAACTGAAAAGTGATAGTCATGATAATAATTCCAAAGAGGACCACAAAGCATACTTCACTGCAGTTAGAAGTGAAGACTTTACCCTATTCAACTGCCTCCTACCTCATTAGCAAATTTTGTATTCAAATGACCACAATCACTTCAATGTGATATGGTTATATTTTCTAATTAGAGGTCTGGTGGAATGGTACATCATCAGATACCTTCCGAAAGTTTGTGTATTCAGCATTTACTGCACTGTCTTCATGAATCTTCTCTGTTACTTTATCAAAGAACGTAATCGAGTTGAGTCTGTATAGAGGGTACATGAAAGACTAGAAAAGAAATAGTGATAGGTGCTTCGATACAGGGAATAGATGGAAGTTTCTGAGGCTACAGACCTTAATCCAGAATGGTGAGTGTCATCCCTGGTGCCAGGGTCATGGATCTAGCTGAGTGGTGCAGAGATGGACCAAGTTGATCACATGTCAGTAGAAGAAAGTTTTGGGGTCAGTTATTGTATTTTAATGATCGAGGTGTCTATTTAAAAGGGATCATGAGAAAGAAAAATTGTGATCAGAGCATCCCTTGAGACTAGCATGCATGCCATATGACCATTTTAGTACCTCCTTTTTATCTATTTTCGTTCTATATAGCTCTCTTTCCCCACTTTGGTTTCAAGCTAATCAATTGTGTCTATTTTGAAGACCAATACAAAGTAATACCTCAGACATGCACTCTGCCTCCACAGAAAATGCTGATTTTTGTCCCTAGTTCTTGCACTTCACAAATTTCTTCAGCAGCTCTTTCTTTTGTACGTTAAAATTATTTTTAGGTCCCTTTTTATGTTGTCTGCTAATCATTTCTTGCAATCTTTCTTTGCCCTACTTGTATTGTTTTTCAATTTCCTTCACAGTCTCTACATTCTGTTCAGTATTCTACTATTTTCTGTGCCTGATATTCGTCATAGACCTTCTTTTCCCTTTTATTCTTGCCTGTATTTCCTTTGTCATCCAGGGATTTTTAACTGGAATGCTTCAATTTGGTTTTGTGAAAATGATTGGTTTGAACCAAAGTATCATTTGCCTTGACATTTTGCTAATATTTAGAAGCGGTTTTCCTGGCCAATCTTCTTTTCCAGTTCCATGATTCGGAACTTGTCCCAAATCTCAAATGTGTTCCACTTCTGTTGTTAATTTGCAGTTTGACTTTTTCTTCCTGCATCCTTTCCATAACTACTTTAAACTTGTTTCTATTACCAACATTGATATGTTCTTGCTTATACTCTACTTGCTTGATTTTTCAGAATTCAATATAACATAACTTTCTTCCTTTTGGGGCTAAAAGTATCATCGAAAAATGTTACATTAGTCATTGAGTGATACAGATGTACAGCATGGAAACAGATCCTTCGGTCCATCTCGTCCATTCTGGCCAGATATCCTAAATTAATCTAGTCCATATCCCTCTAAACCCTTCCCATTTTCTGTTAGTTGCTTTTAGCCGTGTAATTAATGGTCAAGCATTACAAATTCTCATTGTTGCATTTATTTGAGTGCAGAGTATAACAACAATAGTCCTCTGTGCAGAAGTAGAGTTTTATCTCACAGCAATGTCTGGCTTTGTCACTTAACTGACAGCTGCCCAATTTACCCATTTATACAAGTGTTGTTAGTGTCACTGTTATTCTAATGACAAAATCTAGCCCATTCTTTATTATGAAGGAAATATCAAATTTGTTCAGCCTAAAAGGTTCAATACTAGGCATTTTCTTGTAGCTTTTGTTAACTATATTTAAAAAAAAGAATGCTTACATTACATTTATATCACCAAGTCTTTTAAAACTTAGTTAACTTCTAACCTTTTTCTGTGTACCCTTTCTGGAGTGAATTTTGAACACAAGATCAGAGTTCCACCATCGTTCTATAATTAAACCATTAAAACTGATAGGAAAAACAAAACACTGCTGGAAATTCACCATTTCTCATTGTAACTGCAGTTATTACATGTTCACTGATCCCTATCTCATAACAATCTCCCTAATTTCCTGTGCTGTTGCTGAATTATCAGACTGCTTTCCCAACATTCCAATTAAGTATTGGAAAGACCAAAACCATTGTTTACCGCCCTCCCTCCAAGTTCCAGTCTTTAGCTGCTCTGTTCATCTCCTTAGTAGCTGTCTGAAACTAAATTGTCTGTTACTAATCTTGGTGTCATATTTGATCCTGAGAAGTGCTTCTGACCACATAGTTCGAATTATCATGAAGACTGCCTGTTTCTGCTCCAAAACATTGTCTGATTTCGGTCTTATCTGAACTCATCTGCTGAAATCCTCATTCATGCTTTTGTTACTTCAAGATTTGAGTGTTCCAGCACATTCCAGGCTGGTGTCTCATATTCCACCCTCTGTAAACTGAGGTCATCCAGAACTCTGCTGTTTGTGTTCTTTCTTACACAAGTCGCAATCATTATCACTCTGGTGCTTGGTAACCTATGTTGGCTCCTGCTCAAGTGAACTCCTCGTTTAGGATCAACTACATTAATTTGATTAAAATGTAGAAGGAAAAATAGTAAAACAGTTGCATTGTTAATTAGATAATAGCTTCATTATTCCAGAAAGTTAGGAGTAGCACACAAGGGCCTGAAAGAGACTTTTCATATTTTCCAGTTACACATTCATCATGAAATCATCCTCATTACTGTCCTCATGGTCAGGTCAGTGTATTACACTTGACGTCTGAGTATAATTCCACTCTTCTTTACTTGGTCAGTCTGTTGATAGGTTCTTGAAATTGGTGTCTGTGAATAAGTGCCTTTCCATGATTAAGTATAACTTCCTCTATTGTACTTGTAATGTTGTAAAGTTTGTTGATTAGATATTGTAGAAAAAAGAAGGCGGTGTCCCAGCTGAGTCATTACAGAAACAGGGATCAAGAGAGGAGATGAGAACAAATGGGTCAAGTGCTGTTTTAGTAGACTGTTTGTTTTTTTTTTGAGAAAGTGATGCTCCTGGGAACTGGAAATTAGCAATGATTGATGCATCTGATTCTGAAGGTGACAGCGCCAGTCTGACAAGGATGGTTGGTTAGTGAACATAATATTAATGCGGTGATCAGGAAACTGGGCTGCCTTGTAATAGCAATCAGTACACTTAATTTATGTGCATAGATACTTGCTGATTGTGTCCATTCATATTTGGGTTAAACGTCTTCAGTTAGTTGCCAATCAAATATACTGACTAACTTTACAATGATATTTTAGCACAGTATATCGTTTGACATTGAGAGTACAGATTCGCCAGAATATTGCAACTGCCAGCATCATTTGCTGTCAGGTTTCCACAATGCATGTTAAAAACTATAGTCATTAGGAACTTTAATATTAATTCGTTCACGTAATTACTGAACTGAGATGGAAAATGGAAGTACTGTTTGTGAAAATGTTACACAATGCTGTGAAATGTTAAAACATTTGTTACAAAAGGTGTACATTGAAAAGATAATGTAAAATCGATACATTTGCGAGATTGTAATGTTTAATTCAATAGTGAAACGATACTTTATCTGATTTTGACATACTACCGTATTACGGCTTATTATGTTTACAGCCTTACCACCTTTTTGCGAGATGTTGTGCAATATACCACGGCTTAATAGGAAAAATCAATTAGTTACATGACGAAAGGCAAATAGAAGGACATGGAGAAAAATAGTGCTGTAAATTAATTTCTTAGATGTTTTACTGAATGATATTCATACCCTGATGACAGCTTTTATTCATTCATTTGTGGGATGTGAGACTTGTTGGCAAGGCCAATATTTATTGCCCGTTTCTGATTGCCCTCTGTGGGCAGCTTTCTTCAAGGTCACTGGTGAGCAGTCACATTATTCCTGGCTGCAAAATCTGAGCCAATGCCTTTTGCCTATTGGGCTAAAAAGTTCTCTGTTAGGTGGAAGAATCTGACAGATCTGATCTGTTGGTGTAGATTCACTTTGCTCTGTCACATGATGTATCCACGACTGATTGATTGCGCATGAAATCAGTCCTATATTGTAGCGTTACCAAGTTGGCTGTTCATGTTTGGAATTGCATGGTGTTGCTGATGGCATACTTTCCTGCACTCCTCATTGAATCAGATGGCACATATTCAGATTTTTATGGATTTCTCAATGGCTGAGCCTTTGTAACTTATTTTAATGTTTTTGCTAAGTTGAGTACGTGAGCAAAGAGATCTTGCTTCAATTATATAGTGCACAGATGAGACTGCATCTGGAGTATTATGATCTGGTTCCTTTGCTGAAGAAAGGATGTGATTGTCACAGAGGTAGTGCAGTGGAGGTTTGCTAAGTTGACTGATTCCTAAGTTGGTGGGACCATCCTGTAAGGAGAGATTGAGGAGACTAGGCCTATGTTCTGTAGGTATTGGAAGAATGAAAGGTAATCTCATAGAAACTTACAGGGATTCTGAAAGGGATAGATAGAGTAGATACAGAAAGATCATTGAAGCTAGGGAATTTGGGGAAATAAATAATGATGACTTGAAGTGTGACTGTATTACAGAAGAGGAGGTGAGGTTGCAAGCTATGGACTCTGAGATACACAAGCTAGGGGTCCCCCTCAGACCCATTGTCTCATTACCAGTCACATCAACATGTAGTTCTTTGGCTAGTCTATAATGGAAACTGAAATACTTAGTTGACAACACTACCCACTCCATCCACTCCTCCCAAGAATTCCTCAACATCACCAAGGACACCAGAATAGAAGAGGGCGAGATGATGGTATTCGTCGACATAACAGCACCATTTACATCAATAAACATCGTCCTAGCCAAAGAGACAATTGCCACACTGCTGGACAAATCAGGAAGGCAGACACCCCACAACACCAACAGCATCATCAAGGACAGCATCATGAAACTACTGGATCTGTGCCACACAACTGACTTCACCTTCAATGGCCGTATATTTAAACAAATCAACGGACACCAATGGGATCCCCCATATCACTTCTGATAGCAGAAGTGGTAATGCAAAGATTAGAACAGACAGCACTCCCTGCTATCCAACCCAAACTCAGGGTCTGCTACATAGATGACACCTTCGTGAGTATCAACATACAAGACTAGAAGAAACCCACCGACACAACAGTCGCACTGGAATAAAATTCACAAAACAACTGACTACCCTTCCTGGACATAATGGTGGAATGTAAGAACAATGGGGACCTCCAGACTAGCGTATACAGAAAGACCACACATACAGACCAGATACTTAATTATACCAGCAACCATCCCAACACCCATAAACGGAGCTGTATCAGGACATTAGTCAAACGAGCCACAACACACTGCAGCAACCTGGAATTGCGCAAAGCAGAACAGGAGCACTTATATGGAGTTTTTAAAAGGAAAGGATGCCCAAAAAGAATAATCCGCCGTTACCTCCGCAACAGACCACAACATGAAGAAACAAAATGACCAGATACATTAGTCATCCTACCATATATCAGGGACCTCTCCGAGATGACCACAAGACTACTCAGACCCCTAGGTATCAGGGTAGCCCACAAACCAACAACCACATGGTGACAGCTACTGACGAACATAAAGGACCCCATACCCCCAACCAATAAAACTAATGTAATATACAAAATACCATGCAAGGACTGTGAGAATCATTACATAGGCCAAACTGGAAGAAAACTGGCAATAATGATACATGAGCACCAACTAGCCACCAAGAGACATTGCCAATTCTCACTGGTCTCAACACACACAGACAAAGAAGGACACAAATTCAGCTGGGACAACACATCCATAATAGCACAAGCCAAACAGTCATGCCAGGGAATTCCTAGAGGCCTGGCATTCCAATCAGAACTCCACCAACAAACACCTTGAACTGGACCCGATATACAAACCACTGAAAAACCGAACCGGAAGTGATACCAACCACCTCAACAAACCCAAGGCATATAAATAACAAGCAGGACAGAACATTGATGTTTCTCCTGAAGCGCACTGACAATATTACCTAGCAGGGTGACCAAACGTCTTCAATCAAACGCACTGGATCGGCAAGCAAGTCTACAACTTCATCCGCAACCCGAGCTACAAATCTTCTCAAATTTAAAAGAGGAGATGCTAGAGGTCTTAAAATGCAT
This sequence comes from Rhincodon typus, assembly GCF_021869965.1. Lineage (NCBI taxonomy): Eukaryota > Metazoa > Chordata > Chondrichthyes > Orectolobiformes > Rhincodontidae > Rhincodon > Rhincodon typus. The sequence goes on from NC_063338.1 coordinate 46,711,416, forward strand.
AAAGGTGGATTAATCCCCGGGACCTGATCAGGTGTATCCCAGAACTTAGTGGGAAGCTAGGGAAGAGATTGGTGGGCCCTTTGTTGAGATATTTGTTTCATCAGCCATGGGTGAGGTGCTAGAACACAGGAGGGTGGCTAATGTGGTGCCATTATTTAAGAAAAGTAGTAAGGAAAAGTCAAGGAACAATAGGCCAGTGAGCGTCACGACAGTGGTGAGTAAGTTGTTGGAGGGAATCTTGAGGGACAGGATTTACATGCATTTGGAAAGGCAAGGACTGATTTAGGGATCATCAACATGGCTTTGTGCATGGGAAATCGTGTCTCACTAACTTGGTTGAGTTTTTTGAAGAGGTGACAAAGAAGATCGATGAAGGCAGAGCGGTAGATGTTGTTTATATGGACTTCAGTAAGATTTTCAGCAATGGTAGACTGGTTAACAAAGTTAGATCATGTGGACAAAAACAAAGTTAATGGAAAAGCTCAGCAGGTCTGGCAGCATTTGTGAAGGGGACAAAAAAAAGAGAGTTAATGTTTCAGGTCTGGTGATCCTTCCTCAACGTTAACTATTTTTTTTCCTTTACAGATGCTGCCAGACCTGCTGAGTTTTTCCAGCAACTTTTTGTTTTTGTTTCTGATTTAAAGCATCTACAGTTCTTTTGGTTTTTAGTTAGATCACATGGAATCCAGGAGGACCGTACAAAATTGTTTTGAAGATAGGAGACAGGGGGTAGTAGTAGAGCGTTGTTTTTCGGACTGGAGACCTGTGCCCAGCGGAGTGCCACAAGGATTGATACAAGAATCCGGTTACAAAGTGGGAGCCATTGCTTTTCATCATTTATATAAATGATTTTGATTTATTTATTATGGCCACGTGTACCTAGATACAGTGAAAAGTTTTATTTTGTGTGCAGTACAGGCAGATCATACTGTACGAAGTGCATGAGGGTAATAGAACAGAGCAAAGAGTACAATGTTATGCCTGCAGAGAAGGCGCATAAACAGTGAGATCAGCATTAAAGTTAAAATTTAAGAGGTTCATTCAGAAGTCGAATAACTACAAGGGAAGAAGCTGTTCTTGAATCTATTCATACGTGTATGCAAAGTTTTATATCTTCTGCCTGATGGAAAAAGGTGGAAGAGAATATTACCAGACTGGGAGGGGTCCTTGGTTATGTTGGTTGGTTTCCTGAGGCAGCAAGAAGCCTAGATGGAGTCCGTGGAAGGCTGGTTTGCATGATGGACTGGGCTGTGTTCATGACATTCTGTAGTTTCTTGCAGTCTTGAGAAGAGCAGTTGCCAAACCATGCTGTGATGCACATATCCAGATAGAAAATATTCTATGGTGCATCTATAAAAATCTGTAAGAGTTCTTGTGAACATGCTGAATTTCATTAGCCTCCTGAGGAAGTAGAGATGTTGTTGAGCTTTCTTGGCCATTGTGTCAACATTGGTAGACCAAGACAAATTGTTGGTGATCATTGCTCCCTGGAACTTGACCATCTTCACCTCAGCACCATTGATGCAGACACGGATGTGCACTCCACTGCACTTCCTGAAGTCAAAGACTACCTCCTTCGTTTTGCTGATGTTGATGGAGATATTGTTGTCTTTACACCATGCTGCTAAGCACTCAGTCTCTTTCCCGTAGTCTGTCTCATCATTGTTTAAGATCCGCCCTTCAATAGTGGTGTTGTCAGCAAACTTGTAAATGGAGTTGGGGCAGAATTTTGTCACACAGTCATGAGTGTATAAGGAGTACAGTAGGGGGTTGAGTAATGCAGCCTTGTGGGGCATCGGTGTTGAGGATTACGTTGGAGGAGATGTTGTTGCCTATTCTTACTGATTGTGGTCTGTAGGTAAGAAAGTTAAGAATCTGGTTACAGAGTGGGGAGCCGAGATCTAGGTCTCAGAATTTAGCGACAAGTTTGTTTGGAATTACGGTGTTCAAGGTGGAACTGTAGTCAATAAGTAGGATGTGGATGTGAATATAGGAGGTATGGTTCGTAAGTTTGCAGATGATATCAAAGTTGCTTAAGTGGACAGTGAAGAAAGTTATCTCAGAGTACCACGAGGCCTTGATCAGATGGGCCGATGGGCCAATGGACTGAGGAGTGGCAGATGGAGTTTAATTCGGATAAATGTGAGCTATTGCGTTTTAGTCAGGCAAACCAGGGCAGAACTTATGCAGTAAATGGTAAGGCCCTGGGAATGTGACCAAACAAAGAGACCAAAGGGTGCAGGTACATATTTCCTTGGAAGTGGAGTCGCCGGTAGATACAGTGGTGAAGGAGGTGTTTGGCACACTTGCCTTCATTGGTCAGTGCAATCAGTACAGGAGTTGGGACATCATGTTATGGCTGTAGAAGACATTGAAGAGGTGCTTTTAGAATACTGCATTCAGTTCTGATTTGCCTGCTATAGGAAGGACGTCTGGTTGGTGGAAATGAGTTGGGCCGAAGGGTCTGTTTCCATGCTGTATATCTATTACTCTATGTTTCGTGTGCGGGGTCTAGAACCAGGGCACAGTTTCAAAATAAAAGGCAAGCCAAATGGGACTGAGCTGAGGCTGAACCTCTTCACTCAGAGGGCAGTGAATCTCTGGAGTTCTTGACCCTAGAGCGTTGAGGTAGATGATCAGCCATGATTTAAAATGACACAACCGGCTAGATGGCGTAAGTGACCTAACCCTGCTCTTATGCTCCAATGAATAGGGAAATAAGGAAGAAATTAATATTGTACATCGCACTGTATTCACAGCACCAAAAGGTTGCAATTATGTAGTGTTTTCAACATTGAGAAAACTCCCAGAAAGCTTCCCAGAGATATAATGAAAGAATGAATATTCAGCTTCTAGGAGAGGCAACCAAAAGCTTGATCAGTGATGGGTTTAAAGGACTTTCTGAATGGAAGCGAGGGGGAAACTGTTTTGGAAGGAATTTTAGGTATCAGGCTTAGATCGCAGAAAGCATTTCAAAAAAATGATGGGGCAGAGGGAAAGGGAAAAATATAAATGGTCAGAGGTAGATGAAGAGAGAATTTGAAAGGATAATGTTGTAGTGCTGGAGGAAAATACTCTGAAGGGGTGATGCCATAAAGTCATCAAAACTCAAGGATGTGATTTTAAATTTTTGCTGTTATGGTCATGGGTGAATGAGGATAGGAGGATAGAAGCATCAACACTGCAGAAAATAAAAGCTGAATGGGATAGAAGAACAAAGGGATCTAGGAATCAGTTTAGACGAAGAAATCGTTGAAATCAGGTTTACCAGTCAACAAAACATACAAAAATTCCAACACTTGGATTTGTTTCTAAGAGTCTCAAATTTAAAAGTTGCATAGGACCCAGCTTAGCCCTTGTAATACTGTGTGTTGTTCTGGTCCCATTCTATGGAAAAAAGAAATACTTGAGAAATGCAAACTATATTTACAAATATAGGACCAGAACTGAGAGATTACAGCTATCGGAAAATAGCATTTGGGGAATTTTTCATTAGAAAAGAGAAGTGTTGGAGGTCTTCAAACTAATGGGTTAGATTGGGGAGAATACCAAGTATTTGCCAATAATTCAATAACAAAATAGAGAAATTTCTTGACTCGGAGTGATTAAAATTTGGAACGTGCTTTTCTCAGAAATGGTTGAAGCACAAAGATCAAATTAGGTGCAGGCATAGGCCATTTGGTCCCATGAGGCTGCTCCGACATTCGATAGAATCATGGCTAATTTGTTTGTAGCTTCAACTCCACTTTTCCGGCCTATTCTGATATACTCCTATTCCCTGGTTAATCAAGTATCTCATCTACTTCTGCTTTCAAAATATTAATTGACTGACTATTTTTATACTTTTGTTTTGAATTTCTGCCATGTGTCCCATCAACTGTGTCAACTTGCCTGTGTCCACAAGATCATAAGAAATAGGAGTGGGAGTAGGCTGGTTGGCCCCTTAAGCCTGCTATACCATTAAATAGGATCATGGCTGATCCAACATTCCTCACGTCCACTTTTATGCCCATTCCCCATAATCCTTGATTCCCCGACTGATAAAAATCTATCTCGGGCTTAACTATACACAAGGACTCTTCCACCACAGCTCTCTATGACAAGGAATTCCAAAGACTCTCCACCCTCTGAGAAAAGAAATTCCTCCTCATCTCAAGTCCTAAATTGGTGACCTTTTATTATGAGACTATGTCCCCTGGTCCTAGACACTCTCCCATGAGGGTACACATCATGTCAGCATTCACCCTGTCAATCCTCTTAAGAATCCTGTATGTTTCAACAAGATCACCTCTCATTCTTCTAAATCTGTGAGTAGATTCCAACCTGTTTAACGTTGGTTTACAAGATAATCCCTCCATATTGTGGATCATCTTAGTGAACCTTCTATAAACTACCTCCAATGAGATGACATCTGTCCTTAAAAAAGGAGATCAAAACTGCATCCAGTACTCTGGGTGTGGTCTCACCAGCACCTTGTACAGTTGCAGTAAGATTTCCCTACTCTTATAATTCATACACCTTGAAATAAGGGCCATAATTCTATTAGCCTTCCTGACTATCTGCTGCATCTGTGTGCTAGCTGTCGGTACAAGTGTGCACAGGTCCACGCATGTCGTCTTTTCTGCAGTTATCTCTATCTAAATAATACTGTTCTTTTATTCTCCCTTCCAAAATGAACAAGTTCACACTTTCCCACATTGTAATCCATTTGCCAACGTTTTTCCGAATTGCTTAACCTAATAATATCTCTCTCTAAACTGAATCCCTCTTGCAACTTGCCTTTTCATCTATTCTTTTGTGCTGATTCTCCTCCAAACTTGGCTACAGTACATTCGCCTCCTCCCTCCAAGTCATTAATATATATATTGTAAAACAGTTGTGGTTCCAGCTCTGATCCCTGTGGGTACCTACTAGTTACAGATTGCCAACCTGAAAGAGAACCCTTTTTACTCAATCACTGTTTCCTGCCCGTTAGCCAGTTCTCTGTCCATGCCAATCTACTACCACTAATACCATGGGCTTTTATCTTATGATTAAATTTTTTGTGAGATACCTTGTTGAGTGGCTCCTGGAAGTCGTGTTATAGCACCATCTACTAGTTCCAGCCTATCCACGTTGATTAAAATTTTTTACTTCAAAAACTTTAATAAATTAGTCAGATATAATTTCCCTTTCCTAAAAGTTTACTGCGTTACGATCGTCACATTTTGTTACACTTCTGAAGTTTTCCTCATCTTCAAATTCTGAAATTGTGCCTGGTAGCCCCCAAGTCCGAGACATGAGTGCATATCGAAAAGAGTAAACCTTGGGGAATACTCAATATAACTCGTTCCAATGAGAAAGATAGACTATCATCGCAATTATTTTCTATCCATTATCAATTTTGTATCCATTTAGTACTCTCTTGTATTCACTCCTTTAATTACTTTAATGTTTTTCTGGGTCAAGTACAGGAACAAAGAGGTCTTGTTTCAATTGTATAGAACACAGGTGAGACTGCACCTGGAGTATTGTGTTTTAGTCCCATGCCACAGAGGGAGTGTAGCGGATTTTCACTATCCTGATTCCTGGAGTGGTGGGTGTGTATTTTTTTTGATGCTATAAAAGCAGAGCTGTGTAGAATATGATTCATTTCTTAATTCCCGACTCTTCGCAACATAGGAGCATGAGTAGGTCATTCAAGCCTGTTCCACCATTCTTTATCATGGCTGATCATCTACCTTGATGCTTTATTCTGTATCCTTAGATTTCTAGTTCCTAATTATATCAATCAGTTGTGGAGAACTCCAATACTTCCCCTTCTATTGTGTGGGCTTAGATTCCGAAATATCAACTCTTATTCAAAAACTGTAACCCCTAGTTCCAGCCTCTTTAGCCAGGGGAAACAGCCTCTCAGCATCCACCTTCTCAATATGCATTTGTCTATTCTAGATATTTTCTAATCAACCTGTTCAGAGATGTTATCGCGTAACTCTGGAGCAGATGGGTTTTGAGCCCAGGTCTCCTTGCTCAGAAACAAGGTTGCTGGAAAAGCTCAGCAGGTCTGGCAGCATCTGTGGAGGAGAAAACAGAGTTAACGTTTTGGGTCCGGTGACCCTTCCTCAGAA
>NC_063338.1:46717922-46733609 GCF_021869965.1 Rhincodon typus
TTCTGAGGAAGGGTCACCGGACCCAAAACGTTAACTCTGTTTTCTCCTCCACAGATGCTGCCAGACCTGCTGAGCTTTTCCAGCAACTTTGTTTTTGTTCCTGATTTACAGCATCTGCAGTTCTTTTGGTTCTCCTTGCTCAGAGATAGGGTACTACCACTGTGCCGCAGAAGCCTATCAAGTTCATTCTAATCAATCTCTCATTAATGGAAAACACAAGCATCCCAGGAATCAATCTAGTGAGCCTTCATTGTACTCTATCTAAGACAAAAATAATTTTGTTAGGTGAGAAAGCCAAAGCTATGTATAGACATCGATGGTTAATCTCACTAAAATTGACAGAAGACAGTTACAATTCCAACTCCCTTGCAATATAGGCAAATATACAATTTAATTTCCTGTTTAGTGTCTGCATGCTAAATTTGATCCATTCCAAAAACACTCAAATAGCTCTAGATACCAACTTTTACTAGCATCTCCTCTTGTAAAAATTATTCCACTTTTTTACTCACCATATCGGCTGGATAATTTCACATTTCCTGATATTGTACTCCACTTATCACTGTCTCATATAATTCTGTTCACAATAAGAAAGAAACGTTCTCATTTTTCTTGTCTTAATTTAAGAGAATTGTGCAGAAAATTGTGTTTTGGAGGAAAAATCCAAAAGACGTTTTAACAGATTACCAATTAATATAGAGCCATCGAGTCTATTTGACTTTTTGAGAGAGGTTTGGTTGTCAAGTTGTAAGCTGTGGCAAAGTGGTGGAAGCACAAATGGGTGAAGGAGATCAGGCCAGGGTGTTTGTACACCGTCCAATTTTGCAGACTACGTGTCTGTATAATTACATTGACTTTGTGTTATTAACATGTACTTTTGTACTATTGTAATCTTGCAGATTGAAATGTTTAATGATTTACGTTGTAACATGACGAATAACCTCAAAAGAAGACAGCTAAGCTTATGAATATAATGTATCATTTAGCTGTAATTGTGTTTCATAGCTATTGTTTTTCTGGGCTGCCAAACCTTACACAAGAGAATTTAGAATCATTGTCATGCCCTTGATTGATGCTTTTGAAAGATGGTGCATTTAAAACAAGGATTTTTTTTTATGTTGCATTCCTCTTAAATGTATCGGAGGGTCTAGCTTGCTGAACTGCCTATTTTACTTGGGGAGTATTAAATCAAGTGTTATTTTCTGCTGGAATATCAAAATAATTGGCTATCATTATACTCATTCTTTTGACAGCAGAGTTGTATAGTAGTCAGCTGACTGCTAGTGCCTCAAGCTTGTAATTATCTCCTGCAGCTTTTAAAATAATTGAAGATCGAGATTGCAGTGCAATTGATTGCTGTCACCTGCTTCCTGAATGCAGAGTAAATGAGGATGAAATGATTTGGCAACAGTCCTTTTTAAACAGCAGTGTTCCACTCCTGGGATACAGAAAATATGAAAGACATCTCTTGAACACTTAAGTGAATCAGTTTTAATTAATTTTGATGTTTAAGCAAATATGTGCTCTCGAATAAATGTTGAATAGAATATAAATGAAATATCGTGTTCTGACAGGTTGCAATATGACATTGTTTTTGTGTGTGAAGAATGTAATTTGGCTACGTTAGACCGGTGGCAATTATCGATACTGTACTATCAGTTGACAAAAACGGAAAATGCAATGTTACTTGAACTGTCTTTTTTGTTTTATAAATTTCCTTTAAACATTTAGATGCCTGCATTCTGAAAGACATTGACTCCGTATTTAGCTATGGTGCCACGATGCCAGTTCAGTCGTGGATGTTGACTGCTGGTAAAGGATTATGGGAACATAAGACTTAGGAACAGGAGCTCTTTAACACTGCCTAATCAGATTATGGTTTTCTAAGTACCTTGTTTTCCAGCATTTTCCTGATGACAAATGTTAGGCTGTATAGTGTCCTGTTTTCTGTTTCTCTTCATTGAGTAAAGATGTTATATTAAGAGTTTCCAATTTGCTGGGATCATTCCACAGTCTAAGGAATTCTGGAAGATTATAACCAATCATCTACCATCGCAAAAATCACTTCCTTTCAGATTCTAGGACGTGGGCCACCTGGCACTGGGAAATCATTAGCCTTTAGGTATAATAGTTTGCTCAGCACCTTTTTCCTGCTGGTGGTGCTTTCTTAAAAAAAATCTTTCTTAGAATGTGGATGTCACTGGTTAAGCCAGTGTTTATTGTCTGTTCCTAATTGTCCTCAAGACGGTGTTAGTGAGCTGCCTTCTTGAACTACTGTAGCCCATTGCTTTAAGATTTTCCCACCCATTTATCTTATGATTTTGGATTGGCTTTCTCTGTTTTCTGTGGTGAAAACAGACACAAAGTACCTATTGAATACTTCCACCATTCATTATCAAAGGGCATGGATAGGGTAAACAGGCAAGATCTTTTCCCTGGGGTGGAGGAGTCCAAAACGAGAGGGTATAGGTTTAAGGTGAGAGGGGAAAGATATAAACGGGACTTAAGGGGCAATGTTTTCATGCAGAGGATGGTGTGTGAATGGAATGAGCTGCCAGAGGAAGTGGTGGAGGCTGATGTGATTACAACATTTAAAAGACATCTAGATGGGTATATAAATAGGAAGGGTTTAGAAGGATATGGGCCAAATGCTGGCAAATGGGACTAGATTAATTTAGAATATCTGGTTGGTATGGATGAGTTGATCGAAGGGTCTGTTTCCGTGCTGCATATCTGTATAACTCTAAATCCCCAACTCACTCCCTAGACAAGAGCTTTAGTTGCTCTTTTCTTTTTAAATATTTGTAGACAATAATACAACCTGTTTTCATACTGCTAGTGAGCTTTCTGTCTTTTACTTTCTCCCTGTGTTTTTGGTCATCCTTTTCTAGTTCTTAAAATCTGACCAATACTCTGATCTACCACTAACCTTTACAGATTTGATCTGATGTCATACTTCCTTTTTAGCCACTGATGATGCATCCTTCTCTGAGGATTTCATTCTCATTGCATCCTCTTTCCTAGTTTAATAATGATTTTTAAAAATCTTTGGATGATTGAATATTTCACCACTAGCAACTTCCCTTCTTCACCTCAAAGTCTCATTTTCCATCATCTGAGCCTTTGAAAACCATCTAAGATTATGCAGTTTATTTCTAATTTTGGGTACCATAACTGGGCATCAATATATTGTGTGTATCCAGCTTTATAGAACATAACAACATTGTTCTCAGTCTGTTTTGGATGCCTGCATTTGTAGTTTTTACTTTGATTTATTGTTCTTAGCTTCGAGGCAGTATTTTCTATCAGTAGGATTTTCTGATGCAATTAAAAGCCTCTTTGTCCTGTGGCAGGGTTTTTATTTTCTTTCCCAAATGATTTCAAGACCATGTGCCAAACAAGTTTTAGATTTTATTTCAGCTATTATTTTAACTGTTAACTACAGCTGAATTAAAGCTAGAATGGAGAGAGAAAGAAAAGGTGCAGAAAATGGAAGCAAACATCTTTATAAAGAGAGGCAGTTTAATGCAGAAATCAGGAAAGATAACAAAAGTAAACCAGAAAATAAATCAGTGAGCATCATATTTCTGTATTATTTCAACTGCGTCCATGGAAAGAAGCTGGATGAGAATTATATTAATTTATCTTCAATTTAAGGCTTGGTTTAAAGAGATTAAATGTAGAAGACATCAGGGGTGACAGTGCATGCTGTTTGTGAAATGTATGCGAAAGATGTAGAGCTGAATTTGCTTCTCAAAGAAATGAACGTGGAAGGGAGTGAAAAGTCGTATGGCTGGTCGGTGTGGCTGCTATCGGCACAGTTCCACCCTGGGCCATTTTCCCAGAAGCAGGATGGGTGTCATAAAGGCTAACTGCCACCAAACAATATGTAATCAACTGAAATAAGTTATTGTTGTCAGAGCTGCAGACTTCCAAAGGCTAGGAGATTAGGCCAGCAGCCTAGAGGCAGCATCCCAGTCGCAGACCGAGGGGTCAGTACTGCAAATGGATTTTTGATCCACAAGGAAGCAGCAGAGCAGAGACGTGAATTAAAGGCTGCAGTCACATTGGCTGCTTGTTAATTGAATGGTAGAGCAGGATTACTGGGCCAAATGGAAAACTCCTGTTCCTGTTTCTTATGTTGAGGCTGTCTGTACCTGCCTGGTTATAACCCGTGGCCACTGGCCACCCCAATGACTATTGGCCAATGCTGAGGCTGCAACACTAGGGACAAAGCCTCAATAGTGGTGAGTTAGCTTGGGCGAAAATGGGGCCAGGCAAGCTTTAAATTCTGCAGTTCAAAATATTTCTTTTAATATTAGCAACAGTTAATTTACACAGCTGTTTATATAACTACAATGTTTAAGGAAACATGTTTTTATGCCTCCACATCAGTTTTGCTAAAGCCCAGAAGTGTAACTTTCTGCTCATGTGCTTCTGAATGCTGTCATCACCAAACAGCAGAAGCATCAAATCTCTGTCTCTGTCTAGTGGAATGCCTGTTGTGTAGTGGATGTTGTCAATGTGGATTTTAAAAAAGCATTTGACAAGAAACCACATTCTTTTTAAAAAAAAAAAAAAAAAGATTAACAAAAATTAAGGGCTAGCTGAGCAGTTTAGAAGAAATGGCTTAAGGACAGAAAGCAACAAGTTGTGATAAACAGTATTTTTGAAGTAGAAGGTGGGATGTTTCTGAAGGCACAGTACCAGGGCCATTTTTTCTTTGCTGTGTATAAATGACCTGGATCTTGGAATGCAGAGAATTTCAAAGTTTCCCAATGATTTCAAAGTTGGAGTCATGGCAAATTATAAAGATGATATGAATTGAAAACACAGAAGTGTGAGGTGATATATTTTGATAGAAGAGATTTGGAAATACAATATAAACCTGATGGCTAAATGCTGAGATAGTAAGAACTGCCGATGCTGGAGTCGGAGATAACACAGTTTGGAGCTGGAGGAACTCAGCACGCCAGGCAGCATCAGAGGAGCAGGAAAGCTGACATTTTGGGTCAGGACCCTTCTTCAGAAATTCTGACAAGTGCGCAGGAACAGCAGGACTTTGGGTGTACGTGCTTCAAGCTTTGAGGTGGCAGAATATAGTAAGAGAGTGATTTGCAAAGCGTATGGGATCTTGGACTTCACGACAGTGAGTCTAAAAGCAAAGTTATGCTGAGCCTTTATAAAGCTTTGGTTAGGCTTCAACTAGAGCATTGTCTCCAGATCTGGTCACCACACACAGGAAAGATGTGAAGGTCCTTGAGACACTGCAAAGATTTAGTAGAACAGTTAAAGGAAATAAGGATGTTAGTTCCGAGGTTTTGGTAGAAAAGCTTTGATTATTTTCGTTGGAGCAAAAGAGATTAAGGGGACATTTGATAGAGGCATACAAGTTTATGACAAACTTCGCCAAGATGACAAGAAAGCCTTTCCATTAGCTGATCTTATTAAGACTGTAGGCAAAAATGCAGGAGGAATGTGAGGAAGATTTATTTTTAATGTAGTAGATGAAAATAACAAGGATGCAGAAGCATACAATTACTTCAAAAGGAAGTTGGATGGGCACATGAAAAGAATAAATTTTAAAGGCTGTGGGGACCAAGAAGTAATTGGGATTGACTGGATGGGCTGAATGGCTTCCTCCTGTGCCACCAATGGCTGTCTGACCTTTCCGCAGCATACTTTGTCCTTTAAAAATATAAAAAGTAAAATGAACTGCACATATAAATTCAGCAGGAGGACTAAATTATTGGGGAAAAAAATAGGGCTTCAGTCAGACCATTTCTCAAGACTGTCACCAGCCTTCCTAACCTCCCTCATCCTTGTACTGCTGCAACCTCATTTACAACCTTTAATGTTCCAAAATTTTGGCTACAACTCCCTCGGGATAATTTCTAACCTTCTAACTTTCTGATCTTGAACTTTACATGGATTAAATAATAAAGGTTGAAACTCTAAGAATTAAGCTAGTTCTTTGTGAAACAAAGTCTTTAAAATATATACAGTGATTATTTTTCTTGCTTCTTGATGTGAAAGCCAAAGTAAATCCATACTGACTCCTGCTCCCATTTGTTTTTCTCTTACGAACTGTTCTTTGAAATTTTCAAATTGATTTTTCTCTCAAAACTGACCAATGCCTTGTTAAATTATAAAATTGACTTCTTCCCTCTGAGGTTTTCAGAATGACTTTTCAATTCAAGATGTTCCAGAATGCTTTGTGGAAGTTTATCAATTTCAAAAGGTCACCACTGAAATTTTGAAAAGTACTATCCATCTTGGCAAAATTGTACTAATCTCATAGCAGTAGTTAGAATTACTTTTCTTTCTGGATTATAACTGACAAAATTTATAATGCTGTCCGTAAAATAAATTGGTATTCAACCTTGAACTGTTGTACTTCATCCAGCTCTACACCTTGTTATCTCAGATTCTCCAGCATCGGCAGTTCCTACTATCTCTGTACTTTCTTTTCGCTGGGCAAAGAAACAGCCATGCAACCAAAACTTGACCAAATGTCTGGCATTCGGGTAATTCATGGCAAAGGAAACCTTCTGATTACTACCATTCTACTTTAACTGGCAAGTCAGTATTCTTAAATTGGAGAGGTACTCTGAGAAGGCACTGAAACAAACCAAATGCACTCTGTATAATAATACCATAATTGATTGAGCAGCCTATGTCCTGAAGGATTTAGCTGTCAAAGTATTCAACAAAAACCAGCTCATTAACATTTGGTTCCAAATTCATCTGAGCTCTCAACTACTCATACACTTGATCCAATGTAATGCATTAAGACACAAAGGCAGTATTTGGCTGGAAAATGACTTAAAGGAACCCCAGTATCTCTAATGGAAAGAGGAAAACTTGCATCTAAAATTGATTGCTGCAGCAGGCATTTCTCGGCAACGTCCTTAGCCCAGTTATTTTCAGCTCTTTGATCAACGATTTTCTCAATGGATCTGTTTGCTGAGGGTTGTGCTTTGTTCATCCTGTCTCACAACTTTGAAAAATAATGTTATCCCTGCCAGACCGCAACGTGTATATTGGGTGGTTGGTAATTTTGCATCACAGGTGATTACCAGGTCATTGCTATCCACACAGGGAACAATCAGATCACATTTTCCTTGATTCGAGGCAGCATTACCATTGTGTCCCCAACATCAATAAATATCCTAAGGCAATAACTCAACGAGTCACATTGTCTAAGTTGGAAAGGGAGGACTTATCTTCAGTGAGTGATTTATTTCCTGACTTTTAAAAGTATCCTTTACAAAGAATATGAGGAGTGGGATGGATTGTGATGAGAAAAGAAAATTCAAGAAGCAACACATCATGGACATATCAGGTAGCCAGGTTGGCCTATACTTCGACTCTGGCTGCATTGTATACGATAGGATAGATTGTAGTTTTAGATTTAGCTTGAATAAACTAGACAGTTTCATAAGATCCAACACTAAAGCCAAATTACACGCTGTGTACCCATCGTGACTTAGTTTTATATGTCTATCTTTAACTATCACTATTCTGAAATCCCTACTTGACATGATCACGAGAGTCAAATGTAAATGCCAGAATAGATTGAACACGTTAAAAATGTTGCATCTTTTGTACAGTACACTGTCAGGCAAAGTAGATGTCAGAGTTATACAGGGTAGAAACATGCCCTTCAGCCCACCATGACTATGCCCACCAATGAACATCAAACTACACTAATCCCATTTACCTGCACTTGGTCCAAAGCCTATCATGCCCTATCATTTTAAGTATTCATCTGGATGCTTCTTCAAAATTGACAGAGTATTTACCTCCACCACCCTCTCAGGCAGCATGTTCCATATTTTTAACCAACCTCTGGGTGGAAAAAAAAATTTCTCAGATCTCTTCTAAACTACATACTCCTCGCCTTCAAACCTACGCCATCTTCTGGTATTGGACACATCTGCCACTTGTTCTCATGATCTGCTTTGTCCAAACCTTTCATAACTTTGTAAATCCCAATCAGACCCCTTTCAGCCTTGTCCGCTCCAATCTGTGCTCATAACTGAGACTTGTAATTCCAGGCAACCTCCTGATGAATCTTCTGTGCACAGTTTCCAGTGCATACACGTCCTTCCAATAGTGTGGCAACCAGAACTGGGCATAGTATTCCATCAATGGCCTAATGAACATTTTATAAAGTCGTAACATGATTTCCTTGCTCATATGTTCTACACCCTAGCTAATGAAGGCCAGGATCCTGTATCCCTACGTCATCACCTTGTCTACCTGTGCTGACCCCTTCAAGGATCTATGGGCTTGTACACCAAGATCTCTTTGTTCCTCAGTACTCCCTAAGGACCTACCATTCATTGTGTATATCCTTCCCTTATTAGATGTCTTAAAATGCATCACCTTGCACTTATCAGGTTCAAATTCCATCGACCATTGCTCTGGCCGATTTACTGGTTGATCATATCAGGTGGTAGCCTGAGACCACTCCTCACAATCAACAGTACCATCAGTTTTCATGTCATCTGCAGACTTACTATCTTCTACATCCACATCCAGGTCATTAATGTACATAACCAACAGCAAGGGTCACTATATCAAACCTCCTCCTTTCTTCAACCAAGTCTCAGCAATTGCAACAAAATCATATTCCCACGTGCTGATCTATGCTGTAAATTCATCTGCCTTTCCTACATCAAATTTGAGATATATGTTACTAAATTTAAAGATTTAGATTATGAGGACAGATAGCATAAATGATTTTTTTTATATTTAAATGTTCAGGTTACCTTACCAAGGTTTGGAAAGCAATGGGATTAAGTTAGGTCAATACAGAGAACATGTTTCCTGTGGAGTTGAAGTATTTTAATAAAATTAAAGCTAGGCTGTTTGAGTGAAATCAAGAATTTTTTTATGCAAAGAATAGTGGAAGTCTAAAACTGTATTCTCCCATAATGCTTTGGATTCTGATTTAGTTTAAAAAAAGTTAAGACTGAGATTGTGGGGATTTTAAGTTTTTGTTAGGCCTGAGGTATAAATTTACCAGCCTTTCTGGGTTGTCCAAGAATGAAAGATTAGTGTCTCAAGTCCTATTGCAAACAATTGTTAACATCTTGGGGGTTACCATTCGCCAGAAATTGAATTGAACAAGCTATGTACATACTGTGGCTAAAAGGGTAGGTCAGAATCTATGAATTCAGTTGTAGGCAAATTCATCTCCTGTCTCCCTATACCATCTATGAAGCACACTTCAAGAGTGCAATGGATACTCTTCACTTGGCTAGTTGGATACAGCTCTAGCAGCACTTGAGTTTGACACCATTGACTATTTCTTTTTGATTGCCGTCATGTTCAGAATTCATTCCCATCATCACCCATGTACAGTGGCAGCAGTGTGTGCCATTTACAAGATGTCCTTTACCCATCCACACCCCAGGTCCTGTCATGACATGGACTGCTTTCAGCACAGCCATCACATTTTCACCGACTTACAATCCCCATTATCAGCTTTACTTTCTCCCTGGCATACCCTCTACCTTCCCTTTGTCCGCTTAACTGTCATTCTGTCTCTGTGAGCTCCATCTCTGCCTGTCTGCTCACGACTATTGGGAGCTGACTATTATTTAAATGGAGAAAGTCTGCAGAAAGCTCCAGCACAGAGGGATTTGGGAATGTAAATCGTGCATAAATTTAAAAAAAAAACTGGTATTCATGTTCAGCAGGTAACAGGGCAGGCAAATGGATTATTGTCCTTTATTTCAAGTATAAATATAAGGAGGTCTTACGAAAACTATATAAGGCAGTGGTCAAGCAAAAAATGGAATGCTGTGAACACTTCCAGGCCCCTTATCTAAGGAAAAATAAACCAACATTAGAGGTAGTCCAGAGAAAGTTCACTAGGTTGATCCTGGGTGTGGAGGCACTCTCTTATGAGGAATGGGTAAGTATGTTGGGCCTGTACTCATTGAAGTTTAAAAGAATGAGAAGGGTCCTTATTGAAAAAAAAACAAAAGAACTGCGGATGCTGTAAATCAGGAACAAAAACAAAGTTGCTGGAAAAGTTCAGCAGGTCTGGCAGCATCTGTGAAGGAGAAAACAGACTTAATGTTTCGGGTTAACTGACGTTTTCCCAGCCACCGTCCCTTCTGAGGAAGGGGTACCGGACCCAAAATGTTAACTCTGTTTTCTCCTTCACAGATGCTACCAGACCTGCTGAGTTTTCCAGCAACTTTGTTTTTGTTAGGGTCCTTATTGAAGTTTACAAGATTCTTAGGTAGATGTGGAAAGGTGGCTCAGTGGTTAGCACTGCTGCCTCACAGTGTCAGGGACCCAGGTTTGATTCCAGCCTTGCGTGACCCTGTGGAGTTTGCACATTCTCCCTGTGTCTGTGTGGGTTTTCACTGGGTGCTCCAGTTTCCTCTCAGAGTCTACAGCTGTGCGCATTAGGTGGATTGGCCATGCTAAATCGTCCATAATATTCAGGCATGTGTAGGTTGGGTGTATTGGCTATGGGGAATGCCCGGATTGGGGTAGAGGAGTGGGTCTGGATGGGATGCTCTTCAGAAGGTCTCTGTGGACTTGTTGGTCTGAATGGCCTGTTTCCAGACTTTTTGGATTCTATGATTCTATAACCAGAGGGCATAATCTCAGAATAAGACATCACTTATTTAGGACTGAGATGAGGAAGAATTTATTGTCTGTTTGCTGAGGGTAGTTAATGTGTGGAATTCTTTACTAGTGAGGCTGTCAAGACTGGGCAATTAAGTATATTCATGACTGCAATAGTCAGATTTTGAATCAGTAAGGTCATTGTTTTAGGATAAGGGGTAGCAGATTTAAAATAGAGATGAGGAGAAATTACTTCTGTCAAAGGGTCATGAATCTTTCACAATCACAGTGCAGTGGATGCTGGGACATTGAATGAATATAAGAAGGATAGGCATATTTTTAATTCATAACAGTTCAATATGGAGAGCAGGCAGGAAAGTAGAGTTGAGGCCAAGATGTGATCAACCATGTTCATATTGAATGGCGGAGCAGGCTCAAGGGGATAAATTACATATTCATGCTCCTAGGTCTTAAGTTTTTTCGTCAAGGGTTGTGAGAAAAAAGCATAAAAGAGGAGCTGAGGCTTAACAAACAAGCCATGATATCATTGAATAGTGGAGAAGATACGACTGGCTGAATGGCATACTTCTGTTCCTACATCTGATGATCTAATCAATCTTTACAACTCAAAGTACAAGGGCAACAGATTTTTTTTTTAAAAATTCAATCATGGGATGAGGTCACTGCTAGCTGGACCAGCATTTATTATCCATCCTTAGTTGTCCTTGTGTAGGTGATGGTGAATAGCTACAGTCCGTGTTCTTGAGATTAGAGTCACAATACCATTAGGGAGGGAGTTCAAAGGGAATGGAGTCTTAAAAATAGAGTAAAAATAGAATATCAGTTAAACCAATCAACTAACTGGAATACTGTGAACATTTTTAAGCCCTTTACTTGCAAAGGATGGAATATGGCTTGGAGCAGAACTAATAGGTGACGTTCCAAGTATCTGCTGCCCTTAAAGGTGGAAGTGTTTGTGGTTTGGAAGATGCTGACAAAGGTGCCTCCAAGCCACGCATCATCCTACCTTGGAAGTATATTGCCATTCCTTCACTCTCACTAAGCCAAAAATCCAGGAATCACTTCCTAACTGCTCTTTGGGTGTTCCTACATCCCTAGAACTGCAGCAGTTCAAGAAGGTAGCTCATAACCAACCATCTGCTTCAGAATAATTGGGGATGGACAAATAAATACTGGGATAGTCAGCGACACCCATGTCCCACAAAATGATAGAGAAAAGGGGAAAAAAAAATTGGCTTGAGTCATCTGAATAGCATATATGTTGCTGCTGTGCACAAAGATTCAGCTAATCTGATGCTACTAACTACTTCTGTATCTTCCAATTACATTTGTCAAAGAAACGTGCAAAAGGGTGTTTTCCCAGATGCTTCATTAGCAGAATAAGGGGTACAAAGGACATTCCATCTCCTGCTTAAATGATTTTATTCACGTATAATAAAAAATGCATTTAAGTTTGATAACTTTAATTCATGAAGATTGCACGCAACATTTTTGAATTGGATTATAGAGCTGATAATCGCTGTTTAGCTAGATGTCAAATGCTTTGAAAAAATGCTGGAAATTTGCTCAGCGCTTCGCTCAACTGATTACAATAATTTCAGAAAATTTGCCAAAATAATGTTTGCTCATCCCTTAAGATTTGTTTGAGATATCCCTTAGTGGAAATTCCTGATATGGCTATCAACTAATCTTGGTATTGAGCTAAAATATGTTTGTGTGAATAACATGATCAAATGTTCAGCTCAATTATTTGCACTGTTCCCTCACACTTTGAATCTATGTTACAATTTTAAGATACAATCACTTTCTGTTTACAATTGAACAACATGCAATCTGAATGTGAAAGCCAGTATACTATTTTATGTATTATATGAAGCACTACTTAATCGTTGGTTGCAAATAATTCTTCTCCACTGTTGCAATACATCTGCCAGCTTATGTCTCTGCATTGTTACTGCCTGTCCTATAAATATAGCATCTGCCTTTCAGACTTCAATTGGCATGAGTCTCCTCCATTTGAACAAATTTTAACTAAACAGACTGTGCTGATTTTGCCCAATTTAAATAAGTAAACTTAAAGTAGCTAGCATAGACCGAGATGTTCCAAGTGATCTGGCAGACTTAAAAGTAGATAAACCTCCAGGGCCAGATAAAATGTATAAAAATGCTTTTGAATGAAGCAAGGGGGGAAATAACTTGGAAATTGAGAATAATTTTCAGTTTCTCCCTGGCCTCAGGAGAGGTGTCAGAGAACTGGAGGACAGCCAATGTGGTGGTGTTATTCAAGAAGGGAGCAGGAAATAAATCAGGAAACTAAAGACCAGTCAGTCTAATCTCAGTAGTCAGGAAACTATTGGAAGCAATTCTGAGGGACAAAATTAATTTGCATTTGGAAAGGCAGGGATTAATCAAAAATAGTCAACTTGATTTTGTTAAGGGGAGGCAATGTCTGACCAACTTGATTGAAGATGTAACCAAGTGTGTAGGTGAACACCATGCTTTCAACATTGTCTACTTGGACTTCAGCAATACTTTTGATAAGGTCCCACACAGGAGATTGATTACAAAGGTAAGAGCCCGTGGAGTTCAAGGAAACTTGATAAATTGGATACAGAACTGGCTGACTGGCAGGAGGCAGAGGGTGATGGTTGAGCGGTGTTTTTGTGACAGGAAACTGTGTCTCCTGGGGAGCCACAGGGATCAATTTTGGAGCTGTTGTTTGTAATACATATAAACAATTGATACTTAAATGGAGGAGGGTTGTTCACTAAGTTTGTGAATGATATAAAGTTTGGTGGGATGATTATTAATGAAGAGGATGCCTTAGATTAAGGAAGATGCAGATGGGGTGATCAGTGGTAAATGGAATTCAATCTGGATGAGTGTGAGCTGATGCACTTGGGCAGGACAAACAAAGGTGAACGATAGGACCCTGGAAATCACCGAGGATCAGAGGGACCTTGGTGTCCATGTCCACTGATCTCTTAGGTCGTGGAGCAGGTAGATCAAGTGCTTAAGAAGGCATACGGGATACTTGCCTTTATTAGATGAGGCATTGGATTTAAGAGGAGGGAAGTTATGCTGAAACTGTATAAAATGTTTGTTAGACCACAGTTAGAGCATTGTGTGCAGTTTTGGAATCCACATTATAAGGAAGAATGATTGCACTGGAAAGGGTGCAGAGGAGATTCACTTGGATGTTGCCTGAACTGGAGTGTTTGTTATGATGAGGAATTGAATAGACTGGGTTTGTTGTCTATGGAGCAGAGACTGAGGGGCTACATGATTGAGATGTACAAAATTATGATGGGAAAAGACAGGAAGAAGCTTACCTTCTTGGTGGAGGAGTCAGTGATCAGGTGGCATAGATTTAAGGCAAAGATCAGGATGTTTTGAGGGGAAGTGAGGAAAATATTTTTCACGTAGAGGTTGGTGAGAATCCGGAACTCCCTGCCAGTAAGGGTGGTAGAGGCAAAAACCCTATAACATTTAAGAAGTATTTAGATGTACGCTTGTGATGCCAAGGCACTTGTGGTGTGCCTTATTTCTCTACACAGTTTTGTTCAAAAGCATCATAATTGGAATAGCATTTATTCTGACCAATTTTAGATTTTCATGCTTGCACACAGTAGTTTTCTCAATACTAAGGGAAGGAGTTTCTACAGTAGAAAACCCTCATGACATTTTCCATTTTCCCTGGGCCAAGTGCTGAAAATGGGATTGGAAGAGTTAGGTGGTTGTTTTTAACTGGCACAGCCTTGATAGGCTAAATGGCCTTTTTCTGTGCTGTAGACCTGTATAACTCCAACTAATATGTGTAGATGTGTTTACTGATGAGATTGATACTCAAAAAAGCACAATTGGAAAAACTCACTGTTACTGCAATCAATAGTAATGAAATAGTAAATACAGCAAGTCCCCACAAATAGATGTTTATCCGCTAATCGAATGAATTTTGTACATAAATAGAACTTTTGTACAATAAGAATTGTTCCTTCTTTGAGAATATGAAGAAATTGAGATCACAGAATACTTTTCTTTTGTATTTTAGACCAGTTGTTGCATGTGTTAGCCATGCACATGCGCCTTTTTAGAATTGATTCTGCTTATAATCCCTGGACACGACTTACACGACTAACACAGGTTATGGATTATGGGTGAGTCCTTCATTTACAATTTTTTCCTCTTGTTTTGCATGGTTGCAACAGAATAATCAGATTAATTCCTCAGGATGTTTCTCTGTTGGACAGTTTTGTCAAACAACACCGTAGTTGGAAGAGCATTTATTCCGACCAATAACCAGTCAATCTCCCATGCCATTAACTGTGGTAATTCAGAATATAGTTAGACATTTATCTGTCTCTGATGTATACGCATGGCTACTTTGATCCATCTCTTACCTCCAAAACACTCTCCCCCTCACCTCTCTATTCTGTTAACTTCTTCACCACCTCCCTAATCCCACGCTCTTGCCTCCCTTATCTCTACTCCAATCTATTCTATCTCTCTCTGTCGTCTCCCTGATCGACAAGGTCTCCCTTCTCTGTCTCTCCCTAAATTAAATTAAATAAATAGATTGTCCCAAATAGTAAAATATATATAGAACTATGAACAAGATAAAGCCAAATTGTGTTAGGGATTAAATATGCCTTTAATCTAACCAGCACATTGATAGACCTTTGATAAGATGTTGCATAGGAGGCTGCTAAATAAGAAATGAGACCATGGCGTTTGGGACAAGGTACTGGCATGGAGGCTCGGGGACCGCTTTGCAGAACACCTACGCTCAGTTCGCAATAAACAACTGCACCTCCCAGTCGCGAACCATTTCAACTCCCCCTCCCATTCCTCAGACGACATGTCCATCCTGGGCCTCCTGCAGTGCCACAACGATGCCACCCGAAGGTTGCAGGACAGCAACTCATATTCCGGTTGGGAACCCTGCAGCCCAATGGTATCAATGTGGATTTCACAAGCTTCAAAATCTCCCCTCCCCCTACCGCATCCCAAAACCAGTCCAGCTCGCCCCGCCTCCCTAACCTGTTCTTCCTCCCACCTATCCCCTCCTCC
>NC_063338.1:46733709-46734696 GCF_021869965.1 Rhincodon typus
TGACCTGTCCGTCCTCCCTGGACTGACCTATCCCCTCCCTAACTCCCCACCTACACTCACCTTTACTGGCTCCATCCCCGCCTCTTCGACCTGTCTGTTTCCTCACCACCTATCCTTTCCTCTATCCATCTTCTATCCGCCTCCCCCTCTCTCCCTATTTATTTCAGAACCCCCTTCCCCTCCCCCATTTCTGATGAAGGGTCTAGGCCCGAAACGTCAGCCTTTCAGCTCCTATGATGCTGCTTGGCCTGCTGTGTTCATCCAGCTCTGCACCTTGTTGTCTCGGATTCTCCAGCATCTGCAGTTCCTACTATCATTGGCATGGATAGGTTTGGCTGGCAGGCAGATGGGGATGAAGGGATCTTTCTCAGGATAGCAGCTATTGACAAGTGGAGATCTGCAGGTATCAGTATTGGGACCACAACTATACATAACAATCTGGATGAAGGAACTGTGAGGGTATTGTTGCTAAGTTTGCAGATGACACAAAGATAGGTGGAGGGGCAGATAATGTTGAGGAATCTCATCTCCCTTCTTAATCTCTGTCTCTGTCTGCCTGTCTGTCTCTCTGTCTGTCTCTCTGTCTGTCTCTCTCTCTCTCTCTCTCTCTCTCGTATATCTCCCTTTTCTCTCTCTCTCGTATATCTCCCTTCTTTCTCTCTCTCTCATATCTCTCTCGTATCTCTCTCGTATTTCTCTCGTATCTCTCTCTCTCTCTCGTATCTCTCTCTCTCTCTCGTATTTCTCTCTCTCGTATCTCTCTCTCTCTCTCTCTCGTATCTCTCTTCTCTCTATCTCTCTCACATACCTCCCTTCTCTCTCTCTCTCATATTTCTCTCCTCTCTCTCTCATATCTCTAAATATCTCTCCCTCGCGCTCTCTCTCATATCTCTCTCTCGCGCTCTCTCTCGCGCTCTCTCTCTCATATCTCTCTCTCGCGCTCTCTCTCATGTCTCGCGCTCTCTCTCATGTCTCGCGCTCTCTCTC
>NC_063338.1:46735096-46807810 GCF_021869965.1 Rhincodon typus
TCTCTCTCTCTCTCTCTCTCATATCTCCCTTCGCACTGCTTTCTGCGCTCTGTCACTCGTCTCTTTTTCTCGCTTTCTGTCACAACCCTTTTGGCATTAGCTGTTAGTGGCAGGAAGCACTATAAAAGAAATCTGGAAGGAGATGCAGCCAATTTAAAAATAAATCCCTCAAGCTGAGGAAAATAATAGAGGCCTTGAGGTGTAAGTGCAATGGTGGAAAATAATTGCCTCAAATTGAGGTCGATATCAAAGCACTGAAGCCTAATGCAGATTTAGAAAGTAGAATGTACCTGATATTTGACTCTGCACACCAAATCCAAAGCTTGAGACTTCATTTGAAGGTAAGAAGTCCGAGCCTTGCAGAATATTGAGAAGCAGAAGGTGAAAGAACACAAACGTTGCTGATCGTGCAAAACACACACAATGCCTCTCGAGATGTAACAGAGCAAGCTTGCTTATATGTTTATGAAAGTAAAGCAGAACTGAATTTGATGTGTTTCTGTGGTAGACCTGTTTTTGTTTTTTTTTGGTTTTTTTTGTTTTTGCTTTTTATTTTTTCTTTAATGGTTTACATCATAAGCACTTCTTGTGAAACAAAAAGAAATCTATGAAACAGTATGGATTTGTGTGAAATTAAGGTTATTGAATAACTGACCCAAAATGTAATTTAACAATGTTTATAATGGGGGAAAAATGGTCATAAAATAGTTTAAGTTGATCATGGGAAGGTCATGAAATTCTGAATTTTATTCAAGGTGCACGATTTTCTCCCTGTAACTCCACACACATGCATCTCGTTCCCCATGCTTCTTGTTTACCCCATGCTGCGTTTCTGCCCCCACTCCACCCCATGTCTCTGGTGCCCTCTGCCTGTCTCTATATCTCTTGCAACTCTCCCCACCTCATGCACCCTTCACATCTCCCACCCCTGTAACTCCTTACCTCTACCCTTTCCGTCTCATCCCTCCTCCTTATTCTGCCGCCTTTACCTCTGCATCTTCCTCTCCTAATGAAACTAATAATGTGGCATATTTCCAGAGGAAACCTTTTAGCTGGTTTATATCAAATAAGTTGGTAACAGTTTGTTGTCAGGGTATGATATTGAGTATTTTTCTACATCAATTTTTCTGAAAAGCAAGCAAAAATCTTAACAACCACTTTGCCACTTCCAAAGTGGTAAGATCTGAGATGTTTATGCTGATTTGTGGTGCCAACTGCTCAATCAATTAAGCCACTTCTTAACTTTACTAATTTAGGAGTTCATCACTGACTTAAATCTGATATTATATTACCATTCTTGTGTAGATTTTGTTAACTAATGAAGGGTTTCTAAAGTCCATGGACAATTCAGTAGGAGAGGAAATATCTTTTAACGGCTGCAACATATTATTTGGAGTATGGTAAAGGGGTTTATTTCATCATTGTGAAGTTGTCATGTTTGTAGGCTACTTTGTTTCCTTGAGTTTGCCTTGCATGTGGAAAATGATTTCTTTCAATCTCAGTTCAACTGCATAATGGAATTAATTTGAAACAGATCAAATCTGGATGAATTCTGAAAAATACAATAACTGGGCAATGAGTGGTTGAGATTCATAATGCGAACACAAAATAGATCAGTTTTCATAAAACCACCTTTTAACTGGCTGCCTTTTGTGTAACTATTTAATTTCTACTTTCAGAATATGTGATGATGAGAAACCAGAGGTACCATTATTGTACCGGGATGTTTCATCTCTCTTGCTCATTCTTGTTTTAACTATGCCACAAGAATTACACAAGGGTAAGTTTAATTTTTATATCTTTGCAGTTTTGCATAGACCTTTCAGTGGACATTTTTGTAAGACCAGATACACTGTCACCAAATCTTGAGTGTAACAATCAATTAGAGCATGCTTTTCTTGTGGCAAATTAATGATACTTTATCTACATGCGCAACTCTGCACTGAAAAGATTTTTAGTAGGAGCTTGGCATACTTATCAGTATCATCTGTTCCTTTACCTTGTTATCAGCTTGCTAATACAAAAAGGACACGAGGCGTAGAAAGCCGGTTTTTTATTAGTGAAATAATGTCCTTTCAATGACCTTCATCTGTTAACAGTATTGTGATCTGAGTGATCCTTCAATCTTAGCTCAGTGCCTGAGGGATAAAGATAGCAATTTGCATTGAATTTTAGCAGTCACAATTGCAGCAATCATGTATAATAAGAGACTGTACACAAAAAAAATGATAATTACAGTAGTGCTTACTGGATGCAACATGTAATGTCAACACACAGCCTGAGGGTGAGAAGAATGTGTGATGAATACCAACTCTCAAACATCTTTGGTTATAGTTATCAAATCCAAAAGGATCTGTTCGGTTTATTTTAAACAGTAAAGTAAAATTGGAAACTCCCGTGGATAAAAAATAGTTCCTAATTTGAAAGAAATCTGCTACATATGTTGAATTTGCATGTGGGTAGATATTGAATAAAATTGTATCATGCGAATGAAGTAATCAAATAGTTAGCTTATTTGGAAGCAAAAATTGGCATTTGGCAGAAGGGAACTTGACAATTCTTTTTCCCCTTACTGGAACCACGGGAGTCACATTGTCTTGTTCGTAGATGGATGAGAATTGGTATCTTTTTTTCCCAATCCTGCATTGATTTAAACCAAAGTAAATGCTGCTTCAGTGTTCATTCAGTGAAAGAAAATTGATCTGATCCCATCACAAAGCAGCACAGCTGCAAATTGAGTGTTTTATTTGAGAAAGGACTTCTTTATGGAGGTCAGAACATTTATTGGCTCTAAAGCATGAATGTTGATTGGGGGTGGAGTAGCTGGAGAGGTGGAAAATGGGAGAATAATCGAATGAGTAAACAAAAAAGAAAGCCTTAGTAACAACTGTCTGCAAACGTGCCGTATGCCTAACTGCACTTTTTGTGTAACTATAATAACTGTAGATGTACTGTCATCAGAATCAAGTGATACTCACTTAGAATGTTTGAAACATGTTTGATGGAGGGAAGTCAGTGAAGTAGAACTCTCAGCTTCACTTGACCTTTGGCTGAACTAAGAAGAGGAAACACAAAGTTCAGCTACAGACCCAAAAGTCTGGGATGTAGGATTAAAAAGTTTAAATAATTGGAGGATGATTTTTATGAATATGTTATCTTGGTTGGGAGACCCAAATGAAACAGATGAACTTCATTGAAAATAAATCTTCATGTCATGAAAGGCTTTTGATGTCATGACACTATATTTGCACAGTTGAAGTACTTAGTTAGTTAGCTTCATACTCAAACTCTTCTTTCAGATTAAAATGATAACTTACAGGAGAGTGAATGTTGGCAGTGTTAAGCTACATCAAACATTTTTTAATGGAAAGCAATCAAAGAACAATTTTCATTTATAAAGTCCTCTCCAGACCTCATGATATCTTGAAGTGCTTAATGGGCAGTTGAGTAATTTGGAAGTGTAGCTGGTGTTCTAACGTAGGAAATGTTGTTACCAATTTGCATACAGTAAAACCGTACAAACAGCAATATAATAATCATTTTTATGGAATTAATTGAGGGATACTTATTAGCCTGGACATTGGAAATGAGCCCCTGGTCTTTTTAGAAATAATCCCATCGGATCTATTATATCCACTCATGAAACCAGTTTGACCTTACTCCTCCATCTCATCTGTAAGATGGATATATTTATATGCTAACATATGCTTTGCAATGCAGTGACATTGCTTCTCCTGGACATTTTACATTTATATTTATGCATGTTAGGCAAGACCCTGTTACTCCCAAGCTTCTGTCTTGAAATTGTTGCACTACTTAGTTGTTTTGAGACTTTAAATTTTCGTATAAACTTTAGTATTGATCAAAGTTAGGAATGTCAAATGGAAATGGAACGTTTTTTGGTGTTCACAATTCAGAGACAGATTTAAAATTTTCTCTTCTCGTATATTGTCCTAATTTCAGCAGAACATCCCCAACTATTTTGGTATGACACACTAATTTTGAAAAGTAGCTAGTGTTTTGAACTTTCAGGATGAGGTTTTCAGTTTTGTATTAAATTATTGGTACTTCCTACTGTTAGATAATATTTGATATAGAAGTTAATTTTTCTCAAGACACTGCCAGCTGAGAAAAAGAGGGCATCTTCATGCAGTCAGACCAAACTGAATTTGATTGGAAGGTGAAAGGGCTGTATGCTTGATCCCTCACTTGTTAGACCTTAAAAAAGTTAGGTTTTGAATAGCTAGGAAATGATACTAGTTGAAGTTTAAAATATTGTAAGGAAAAATAAAACACAAAAGGGTTAAAAAGTATGTGCCATTTAAGTAATAAAATAATTTTTTTTAAAAAAGTAAAATAATAAAACACGTGCAATGAACTTTTCCAAATATTTAGTTGAATCTTCTTTTTCCCATACTTGCAAATGACCTTCAGCTGATGCAATTTTGTTTCCTTTATAATTATTGGTATAAATCTTTGCGATGTGTCTGTACGTTTGGTGTGTTAATATAGCCTCCAGTTGTGCAGAATACAAGGTTCAATGGCACTTGAGTGAAATATGTACCAACAGATCTAACAACAAATAGTTATCTTTCTGTGGAGATAAAACGAGTGGAGTAACCCTTAAAACATGAATGCAAGCATATACAGATACTTTGTTGTAATAACGTTTATATAAGGAAAAAATAATATTGGTCAGGTCCTGAAAAATATTTTTGTAAAGAGGGATACAAGAGCTGCAGCATTGGCAGTAGCTTTTTCATTAATACTGTGCTGAAGACAACATGAAAAAAAAAATGTGCACTTTTTATCTTGCCTCTATAATTTGAAGGATATCACAGGATGTATGAACACCACCTCTGGAGCAGGTTTCAGAGAACACATTTGGAGGCAATGAAGTATGAACAGGCTGTCTCACTTCAAATTCTGTGACCTTGTTGCCATGGCGATGTGTCACACTGGCACAAATGCATACTGTGCTTCCAAAATAATGCAGTGTGCTACAGATTTTGGGATGCAATAAGGTTATTCCATTGAACAAGCTGATAGAAACAATGTAAAAGTACAACCAGCTATCAGACGGGATATAATGCCTATGTTAAAATTCACATTTGTAATTTTCCTCTATGATGAGAATGCATCGTCCTTTCCGTTATCTGATTTAGAGTGTTGCCATTCCTTGGTATTTTCTCTGTGGGTTGAAGGGTGAGGAGAATAGTGTTTTGATGACTTCAGCATTATCACATTTAATAACATGTTTCAGCACTTCAGCAATTAAGTTGGTCTTACCGCCTTCTGCGAAGTGTATTACAACATTTCCCCATGAATCATCACTTGGAAACCAGATTCAATTTATGGTAATCATGTAAAATCTTAGTTAAATGCTTATTCTGCTATCAATTTATACTTTCATAATGAATTTCTCTGCTTGTTAAAGAGAGTGATATGCCTGATTTATCTAAGAGTGACATTTCCACTTACTGCTGTGTGTTGCTGGCACTGAATTTTCATGGATCATGCATGGAACTAAGTAAAACTGATTTCTCTGATCAGTAATGGGTCGAGAACTAAACCTCAGAAAAGCATTCTCTCTTTTCCTGGTCTTTCTCGAGGTATTTTTTCTACCCATTTCCCATATGAGGCAAACTAATGCCCTATCTTTGAGATTACTAAATTGTCAATCATTTTTTGCTGTGGATTTCTCCAAAAGAAATGGATGATGCGTTTGTCATTTGAGGAGACTGGGCCTGTATTCACTAGAGTTTAGAAGAATGAAAGGGGATCTCACTGAAACGCCTATATAAAAATGTTGTCTTCAGCACAGTATAACTGAGAAGTAAGGGCCAATGCTGCAGCTCTTGTAACCCTCTTTACAAAAATATTTTTTCGGAACAAAAACAAAGTTGCTGGAAAAGCTCAGCTGGTCTGGCAGCATCTGTGAAGGAGAAAACAGGGTTATGTTTCGGGCCCAGTGACCTGACCAATATTATTTTTTCCTTTATAAAAAAACATTACCATAGCAATATATTTGTATATGCTTGCATTCATGTTTTAAGGATTAGCCAACTCTGACATGAGGGACAGTCTGGAGGCAGGGGTTATGTTTCCCTGGCCAGGGGTCCAGAACAAGGGCTCATGGTCTTAGCATATGCAGTAGCCTATTTTGGACTGAGATGAGGAGAAATTTCTTCTGAGGGCAGTAAACCTGTGGAATTCTCTACCACAGAAGACTATGGAGGCGAAGTTACTGAATATATTTAAGAAAGGAGTAGATTTCTAGAGGCTAAAGATGTTGAAGGGTTATGGGGAACAAGTGGGAATATGATGTTGATGTACAGGATTGAAGTGCAGAGCAGGCTCGATGGGCTGAACATTTGCAGTCGCTCCTGTTTTCTATGTCTTTATGTAGCAGTAATGCTTAGATTTGGTGAAACAATATTTTAAATTAAGATCTTATTTTGCCAGGCTGACTCTTTCTCATTCATGAATATTACTTAGTTGGAAGCTGAATAACTGAATTTTACCTGCATTTATTTATAGCTTTGTCATGACTTTTGAGACATCTTTTTGATTGGCTTTTAAATAATCTCTTTTGAGCGTAGAGCAATACTATTCCAGATTAGTGACTGATGTTGCTATTACTGGAAATTGATTCATTCCTTGCTGGAAAATCAAGTCTTGCCATTGACCCATCACTGCTGTACTGTCATGAAGACAATACCAGGAAACACTCTCTCTCCCTCATTATCATTCATGATTTCTGCCCAACTCAAAACTAAACCTTAAACAATACATTGTATCTGTTTCCACAGCTTAATCAACATCAATACTTACTTTAACCTTTCTGCAATTGGAAAAATTGTCCATGATTCCAAACTTAATTATTCTTGCTGGCATTTCAGCCTCCATAATCTCTGATATTTTAGATCACAACAAATGGCAATTTGATTGATTATAATGCCTGATTCTCTGTTTGAGTTATCCAGTTGTCACATTTATTTTCTCTTTTCCCCAGAACCCTTTTCAATTCCTTTTGAAAATTATGTTTGACCCTCCACTAATCATTCTTTTGGGCAATACGTTCCAGATAACCATAACCTGTAACATTTGTAAAAATAAACGCCATTCTCCTCTTCTGATTATTATGCCAATTACCTTCACTCTGTCTGTTCTGACTATCAAGCTTCTGCCAGTGGAAAGAGTTTCTCTCTATTTACTTTATCAAACCCTTCATAATTTTGAATAGCCCTATTAAATCTTCCCTTCATCACTCTCTTTGAAGACCTTTCCCAGTTTTACTAGTCATTTTGTCCCCAACACAGCATTCACATTCTGTTTTGCTCGCCATGGCTTTCATCCTTAATGATCTACAAATGCTCCAAACATCACAAACAAAAACAGAAATTACTGGAAAAACTTAGCAGGTCTAGCAGCATCTGTGGAGAGAAATCAGAGTGGACAAGCAATACAGGATGTGAATGCTGTGTTAGGGACAAATTGACTAGCAAAACTGGAAAAGGTCTTCAAAGAAAGTGATGAGGGAAAGATTTACACTAGATGTAAAGAAACTCTTTCCACTGGCAGAAGCTTCATAGTTAAAACAGACAGATTCAGGTCCAGATTTCAAATATATTAACCGTTCTTTAATTTTCTTATCATTTTGACAAATCTCACCATAACCTTGCTCTGCTTTGCATCTGCAAGCTGTTAATACTGTATTCCATGCTGCACCTATCTAACTCTGGCTTTTAGTGCATTTGGCCTGCCACCTTTTCTTCATCCATAGCTGAATGATCAACTACTTCGAACATGTTCTGAAACCTTGCTTTCCTTCTCTTTCTTTTTTGAAACCTCTTCAAAACAGAAGATTATCAATCTAACTTTTTGTCATTTCTTGAACTTTTCCCTTTGTGAACCACACCGCTAACAGCTGGTGGTTGTTGTCAGTATGGTATCTGCCATCCATTTACTGGATCCCAAATCTCAGGTGAACAATTGCAGATGGTTCATGGGAGGATGGGGTTGAACATCAAAGGCAGGGGGTGAGTGGTCCCTGCCCCATTGAACAAGGGACACCCCCCACCACTGGGACCATGCAATTTCCTCACTACACACATGGTAAGCCTGCTGGGTAAATACCAGTGGGAGCAGGATTAGGCCCTTAAGTTGCATTAATTGCCCTCTTAAGTGCCTCAGTTGACATAAAGGTAGGATGACCATCCACAGGCCTTCCCCTCTGTGGAATTAATCTGGGCAGAGGAGTGAAAGTAGCTTGATCCCTGCCTGCTACCCTTTGTCTGATTGAATAACCCCCACCACCACGATGATGAATGGTATTAAATTCTAGCTAAGGAAAAGTTTTAGTCATCTCCCAAGTATTAGTGTACAAAACGTCCCCTTGCATGAATGAGAAGGGTTGTCGTTTACTGAATGCAGAATTAGTCTGTACCATTCCAACAGGGTTGTACCCATATATTACTCTGATAATTATCTGCCATGACTACTTTATCCTATGCCAAATTATAGTCCCACCATTATTTGATGGCAGTTTAGGGATTGAGGATATACATGGGAGATATGGTTTATGGTACCACTGCAAAATCCAAGCGCAGCAAAGATGAAATTCAGAGCCTGCTTCTCCCAGTGTCAAGCTATGCCTGCCTCTGTGGGATATATAGAACATTCCTTGTTCCAGTTCTTCTCTGTGGTTAGGAAAGAAGAAGAAGAGATGGAACTGATCTTGACACAGAAGATTAGTCCACCTGTAAGATTCATCAGGAGAGATCGAACCAAATACTTAATTAGCTGTCTCAGATGTCAATTAAATAAGTCATTTTCAACTGTCCAGTGTACTACCTATTGAACCTCTGCCTCAAGAGCATGAGACTCGTTTCAAAATCATGAATTCCACAGTATTCCTCCCTAGGTACTGTTTTGTATTTCAAAGGAACCACTGCAGTACTACACAACTTTTATTCACTGTTGTAATGTGTGCTCCAGGTATATTTTGTGTATCCTTCCAGTTCATGTGTCTTTTCTATTAATTCAGTTTGCAATCGAGAACATTATACTATACCAAAAGCACAGTGTCTAAAAGTTTTCTTTAAACCATTTTTTGTTTAACAGAACATTTTACCTGTATTGTGAAAGTGTTGTATAATTTATTATACACACAAGCAGTTGCAACACTTTCAGTTCGATTCAGCGAAGAGGAAAGAGCAGCTTGGAAGAATTCTGGAAAGCTCAAGGTCAGTATACTTGCTTAGAATTCAATTATGTAAAAAGGTAGACTATTGCCTTAGAGTTTGATGTGTTGCTTTCATTTGTAACGAAGTGCCGCTGTTTTCTTTAAGTAGTTTTCCTTTTAAGAAGTGTATAGCTAATACAAATGTATCTCACTTCCCTGAGTTTCAAAGACATGGTAACTTGCATTAACATGTAACAACTTTACAGTGTATAATCTGCTTCAAAATTTACTTTTTTAAAATTTAGTTGTTGTCATTGGCCCTTATTTATTTTGATTTATTACTGTCACATGCACTAAGCTACATTGAAAAGGGTTGTCATATACGCTTTGCAGGCAGATCGTACTATACAAATGCATTAGTGTAACAGAACAGAGTGCAGGATACAGTGTTACAGCTGCCGAGAAGATGCAGAGAGAGATCAACATTAACATTAAAGAGGTCATTCAAAAGTCTGATAACAGCGGGGAAGAAGCTGTTCTTGAATCTGCTTGTATGTAGATACAAACTTCCATATCTTCTGCCCGATGGAAGAGGGTGGAAGAGAGAATAACTGGGGTAGGAGGGATCTTGAATTATGTTGGTTGTTTTCCCAATGCAGCAGGAAGTATAGATGCAGTCACTTGATGGGGGGCTGAAGTGTGTAATGGATTGGGCTATGTTCACAACACTCTGTAGTTTCTTTCAGTCTTGGGAAGAGCAGTTGCTGTACCATGCTGTGATGCATCCAGATAGGATGCTTTCTATGGTGCATCTATAAAAATTTGTAAGTGTCTTTCTGGACATTCCAACTTTCCTTAGCCTCCTGAGGAAGTAGAGGCATTGCTGTGCTTTCTTGACTGTAGTGCCAATGTGGGTGGACCAGAACAGATTGTTGGTGATCATCATTCCCAGGAACTTGACGCTCTTGACCATCTCCACCTCAGCACCATTGATGCAGGTGGGGGGTGCTCTCCACTTTGCTTACTGAAGTCAATGACCAGCTTCTTCATTTTGTTGACATTGATGGAGAGATTGTTGTCTTTACACCATGCCGTTACTGTATGTCCTTCCTGTACTCTGCCTTTTTGTTGTTTGAGATCTGACCTATAAAAGCGGTGTTGTCATCAAACTTGTAAAAGGACTTGGTGCAGAATTTAGCCACACAGTCATGTGTGTATAAGGAGTACTGTAGGGGGCTGAGTACGCAGCCTTGCAGGGCACCACTGTTGAGGATTAACGTGGAGGAGGTGTTGTCACTAATTCTTACTGATTGCAGTCTGTTGGTCAGCAAGTCAAGAATCCAATTGGGCAGCGGGAGCAGAGACCTAGGTCCCGGAGTTTGTTTGGAATTGTGGTGTTGAAGGCGAAGCTGTAGTCAGTAAGTAGGAGGCTGACATAGGTATCCTTCTTGTCCACATGTTCCAGGTATGAGTGTAGGGCTAGGGAGATGGTGTCTGTCATGGACCTGTTGCCTTAGTAGGCGAATTGCAAGGGATCAAGGCAATCTGGGAGGCTGGAGTTGATGTGAGCTATGACCAACCTGTCGAAGCATTTCATAATTGTGGATGACAGAGCCACCGGGCAGTAGTCATTGAGGCACTTGCATGATTTTCAATGGCAATGGGATGATGGTGGTCTTCTGAAGCAGATGAGGACCTCCAATCATAGTAAGGAGAGGTTTAAGATGTCTGCGAATACTCCTGTCATCTGGTCCACACAGGATCTGAGTCCATGGCTGGGGACTCCATCCAGGCAGGTTGCTTTCCATGGGTACACCCTTAAGGAGGCCAGTCTAACATCTGCGGCGGGGACTTGTGTAAAATATGATTGTTAGGAAAATCCTTGTATTTACTGAAAACGTATTATTAAAGTCAATATTAAAAAAACAGGAGTGAGGAAGTAAAATGCATCTTAAAGATTTTTTTTGCTATTGGAGATGTGATTATGGTTTATAATATACTATCATCAGTTGGGAACTTTGTGTACATTCTCCAGATAGGAGTTTTTCTATGTCGCTCCCTGAGACAATAAAAACAGGCTAACTTCATTGACTTTTCTCACTGAACTCCAGTGAGAAAACTCGGGACTTTTCCAGTTACATTGAATACTATAAAGTTGCTAAACAGCACATTGGCTGGTATGAATCTTCCCTTCTCAGCTGAACCTGCATGTGGCCTCTGGCCATTTTCTCGGCATTAAAATTTCAGGTTAGTAAATACTTCAGCTAATATCACACTAGATAGTTATTTAGTCACTTAACTTAAATCATGATCTCTTGAAAATGCTACTTTGACTTGCTACCTTAAAAAACTAGTTCCTAACCTTAGGAGAATAACAAGGTATCTTCACAGAACTGAAACCAAAGAACCCATTTCCCTCTAGAACTCAAGTTCTCAACTGATGATAATATATTATAAACCATAATCACACTTCCCATAGAAAAAAAATCTTTAAGATGTATTTTTATTTCCTCACTCCAGTTTTTCTAATGTTGACTTTAATAATACGTTTACAGTAAATACAAGGATTTTCCTAACAGTCATATTTTACACATTTTGCTCATACCATTCGGTTTCTTTATATTTGCTTTGACAAGGATCTGTTGTAATATTGTTGCTTCCTGCCCTTGAATGATTTTCAAATTAGTCAATTGAAGTATTAAACTCCAGAGAAACAGTCTCATATTTTTATTGTGTAATTATTCAAGGAAAGTAAAGAATTATAGTTTATACAAATAACAGTGTCCACAGAACTGTCGTATATGTAGACTTAAATATATTGTACAACCAGCACTGGGCTCAGTATTTCTTTTTCTACTGTCTATTTGAATGAGTTACTCTTTCTAGAAAAATAACTGGCTGGTTTTTGGATCCTCATTTTGTCCTCCTTTAACAACATTACACTAATATTGACTGCTGCTGGCATCAACACAGTTGATCGTACTTTGTTGACCATACTTTGTTGACCTTGTTTGTAAATTGCTGAAAATTGGTGCATTTTTTCAGTCCAAAAGGCATGACTTTATTTGCATTGATAAAGTGGATCCATTGTTACAAAAGTTGATATTTCTTTGGCTGATTCAGTCAATGGAACATGTTAATATCCTTTTAATGAGTCAATTTTTGTATACATCCATGCTTTACCACTCCAATTGTGCAATCAGATATGTATCCACCTTTTTTACAGTGTTGACTTTGTGATTGTCAGTAGTCAAATATTATGATGCATCTGGCTTTGGAACCATCACAGGAAATGTGCTCCAGCTACTGTGATTCAGTTCAGTATTATCATTTTTATATAGAGCTGGAGTCAGATTTCAGAGAATTATAGAATCTCTACAGTGTGGAAACTGGCCATTTGGCCCAACAAGTCCACACTGCCTCTCCGAAGAGTATCCCACCCAAACCCATTCCCCTACCCCCTGCATTTCCTGTGTCTAAACCACCTAACCTAAATATCCCTGGACACTATGGGCAATTTAGCATAGCCATTCTACCTACCCTGCACATCTTTGGACTGTGGGAGGAAACTGGAACACCTGGAGGAAACCCACACAGACACGGGGAGAATGTGCAAACTCCACGCAGACAGTCGCTTAAAGGTGGAATTGAATCCAGGTCTCTGGCACCGTGAGGCAGCAGTGCTAACCATTGCGCTACCATACCACCCATTTTTCAACATAAGCATGATCTCTTTTCTCATTTGAACTCTTTTCTCTGGGTTCGAGCCCGTAACAATGTTGTTTTAAGGTTCATGTATCTCCTACATGAACATAATACATAGCCAAAGGCATTGTTCCAGATCTATTTACAACAATCAATAATAGCTTTTGTCATAGAATCATAGAATTCCTACAGTGCAGAAAGAGGCTATTCGGCCCCTTGAGTCTGCATCAATCCTCCAAAGAGCATCTTACCCCCACCCATCCCCCATCTTTAGCTGTAACCCCAAATTTACCATGGCCAATCCACCTAACCTAGAATCTTTGGACCGTGAGAGGATCCTGGAGCACTTGGTGGAAACCCGTGCAAATGTGGGGAGAATGTGCAAACTCCACACAGATAGTCACCCGAATTGAAGCTGGTTTCCTGGCTTTGTGAGGTAGCAGTGCTAACCACTTTGCCACCTGCGCTGCCCTAACTTCAGGAGTTTCCAGGGGTATTCCTAGCAAACTCCTAGCATAGGAGTTTCCTAGCAAAAATGCATATAAAAAGTGATCAACAAACAGTGAAAACTAGTGCTGGTAGTGATATAAATAAACATTCTATCCAACCGTTTAAGCACTTCTTTATTGTCTAATCTCATAAGTGGAAGGTGAACTTTTGAATTTTCAATTTCAGATGCATTCTCCAAGAGTTCTAATTTTTAAAAATTCTTTCTTATTTGTTTCATGATTGTAAATACGCCTTTGTTCTGACTATCCATACTGCCATGGTATCACTTTAACATATTAATGTGAAACACTCCTGCTGATTTTATTTTTCATCCTTTCTGAAATACTCACCTAGCTGTTTCATATCACTGAGATACTTTTTGATTAGATAAGGTCCAGTGAACTTTACTTTTACTGGTTCCCAAGAGACAGCTAACAATAATATCATTTTGTCTTCACCAACATTCGAAGCTTTGGTGTTTTTATCTGTGCTAGTTTTCATGGTTTGTGGGCACTTTTCAAATGTTTTTTAGCCAAGTAAACACGTTTTGGTTAGATTTTCTCAGAATCTTGAGAAAAGTGTAGGCTGAGAGCTTTGTTTCAAAAATGCTCAATAAACATAATTACATGTTTGCTGTCAAAACTGATTCAATAAAGATGTAATAATTGGTTAAAAGTCCATGTATGTCCACAAAACATGAAATGAATTCCACAATCCTTCAAAGCATGAGTCTTCCAATAAATTAAATATGAAGCAACTTCATAATATACCAAACTGTTCATTATTTCTTTTCTGTTATATTTTTGCCATAATATTTCCCAAAGCACAATTTCAGGAAATCTGGTTTAAGGATCCATAATTTTTCAAAGTTATTGATTCTGACTGCTGATTTTGGTGAAGTTCAATTAATAGCCTGCAGAGTAGTTCTTTAAAGATGGTATCAGAATCAAGGTGCAGGTTAATTCATGATTGGAGTTTTCCTACTGCCAGACATGTATGGTATGTCTGGCAAAATTTTATCACTTATTTATGTAATCAACGGTTAGATATTTTAGCCTGCATTTTCATAATCCCTAAGTGACCTGCCATTGGATTTTTGTGAACCACTGCATAATGTTTTGTTATGATACTCAAATTGTAAAGGAAAGGGTAATGTTGCCAAATCCTACCAGACCAGAAGGCTGTTCTCTCACTAGAGAGAGACAACTGGTGGTGGTTTAACCTGAGGTTCACCATGCCTCAGGCGAAAGAAGAGGTTGAGAAGGAGAGCTCTTCATGGTAACCTCAGCCAGTGCGGGAATTGGACCCATGCTGTTGGTATCACTCTGCATTATAAACCAGCCATCCAGTCAACTGAGCTAACCAACCTTGGCTCAGATGGTGCCACCCGATGGACTACCGCCCATTCCTCATTGTCTGGTATTTGAAGTGATCTCCATTATCTCATTAACACTTTGTCTCTTAATAATAACACTCGGGTAGTGGTTCTGATGCAGCATCAGAGTAGGCTGATTGATACAGCTCTCTCAACTCCAGATCCATCTGTTACATCTCTTTTAAAGAAAGTGGGCTAAGTATGCAATTCTCATTCTCTTTATATTCATCCTTTTTGCTTAAGGTTTCAAAAATATGGCCAGGTAACTAAATTTCCAACTCTTCTCCCTTTTTCATATACTCTTCCTTTTCCTTTCTAATTCTATGAGATAGATCTAATCACAAAATGATCATGACACAATCGAGGATATCCCTCCTGTGACATCTCAGTTTCTTTTTCTTTTATTGGTTGTTCCACCACCCTCAGTGAGGCTGATATTTTTGAACCAGCCTGATCATTCCCCAAAATAAAATTAATCCCTTCTTTAGAGATTTGTTACACTACTTCAAACACAACTTCACCACTTACTCAGCAACTCTTTATTTCAACTCTATAATGTGGAATAGGTTTGAAAGCTCTACGTATACCCTCAATTAATATCTCTTTTTCCATTATTAGCCCCTCCTAGAAGACAAGTATTTCATCAACCAGCATCAGCAACTGACATCCTCCAGTGTCCATCAGTATCTTCATTGGCTTACCTCACTGAGCAGAAGAATTGGGAAATACCTTCACTTTAGAATAAAATGTTAAGACCTTCCAGTGTTCTGATTTATTTTAGCAATAATAGTTGAAGAATTGCTTTGACATTACTGATTCGTTTCTTTCTTCCTTCCTTCCTTCCTTCCTTCCTGGAGGGAACTCACTCTACCTGTACCACTGCTAAAATTTTACTTTTCTTTATGTACCCTTTTCTGAGAAATCCTTAAGTATTATTGTTAACGCAATAAGTCTCCCAATTAACTTCTCAAAATTAGATTTAGTCTGTCCAGTTTTATTACAGTGGATGTATATTATTTCTTTATATCATTTTTAGGTTTGAGCTTTTCTCCTTTATTATTTGCTACCTCTTTCATTCTGAGAGTTTGCATTTCTCCAGTTTCATTGTGGATTTCCATGTGACCATTTCTTCACACGTAACTGTACGTGAGAGTTATCATAGCTCCTAACAGTACTACTGCTTCTCAGATTTTTGATAACTGATGCTTGTCTATATAAGTCTTGAGGGTTTCTGGAATTCTTCCATAATTGTGATTACTCTCACATTCTCAAAGTTCTCTCTAACTTCAGTGATCTAGTGAACTAGTGATCCCCAGATAGCAAGAGCTGCAGATGCTGGAGTCAGAGTCGGTACAGTGTGGAGCTGGAGGAACACAGCAGGTCAAGCAGTGTCAGAGGAGCAGGAGAGTCGATGTTTCAGGCCTAGACCCATCATCAGGACTCTTACTGAGAAAGGAGATGTGGCTGTAATACCGGGTTTGTTTCAGTATGTAGTCGAAGAGCTTCAGGGCAGAGGAGATCACCAGTGGGTTGCAGTGGGAGAGAGATCCACTGAGGTCTTTCCAGAGGGAGGACGACAACTTCTTTAAGGTGGGCATCCTTGGAAGAGGCTTCGTAGTGGAGTTATAAGTCACTTGGAGATAACAAGAACTGCAGATGCTGGAGTCGGAGTCAATACAGTGTGGAGCTAGAGCAACACTGCAGGTCAGGCAGCATCAGAGGAGCAGGAAAGTAGACGTTTTGGGCCTAGACCCTTCATCAGGACTTATGAAGGGTCTAGGCCTGAAATGTCGACTCTCCTACTCCTCTGATGCTGCCTGACCTGCTGTGATCCCTAGATCATCCTTTTCTGTTGCTAGTTCTATAATTGGATATTTAGGTCTTTTTCTTGTTGTCCTAAATTTCAATTGAGATGCTTCAGGGATGAGCTCATAATCATTGAGCATTGTTCTTTTAACAATCTGCAGATTGCCCTTCTGATAAACTGGTGTACACATTCAGAGCTGTAACTATCACAATAATCTACCATTCGGGTCCAAACATCCTTTGGTCACTTGAACTTCGAAGCTATATTTTAAAATGAGGCAAGATATATTTTGATAACTGTAAGCTCAGGCACGAGCCACAGATTTCTAGTTAAACCAGATCCTCATTAGAATCAGAATCATCCTCTGAGCTACTCTCTCTTCTTTTACTCAAAGCTTTTCTCTAGTCACACCATGTTGTCTGATTACCAGTTTTTTAATTCTTGCTTTTTAATTACCATTTCCCTTTATTTCCCCTCACTTTGTAATTTAAGTTTTCCTAGTTCAAGTTCTCTTTCCATTGCTCTTTTCATTTCTCTTTTTGAAATTTTTAGTGCAAGTTTCTTTCCTAAATGAATCTTGGCAGTTCTAGCTGTGACATCTCAATTTCAGATTTCCCTTCTTTTACTTTGAAATGCTGGGTAGTTATTTTAAGTGCCTCAATCTTCTGTGATCCTGTTTCTGTTTCTGTCTTTAGTTTATCCGCTAACATTCTCAAATGTAAATTTAGCCAAAATTTCAAATGTTACTTTTTCTGCTCCTTGAAAAGTCTTAGCATCACTGAAAGCTATTTTGAAAGTCCAACTCATATACTATACAACACAGAATAATCCCATTTTTGGTCTACTATTCTTAAATTCAATGAATTTCAGCCCAAAACTCCCTACTTTATTACAGGTGATGGTAATACTAGACAAGTTGGAACCCAGATTGAAACCTAGCTTGGTACTCCATTTGATTTGATTAAATTTGATTTGATTTATTATTGTCACATGTAACGAGATACAGTGAAAAGTTTTGCGGTGCTAACTAGACAAATCATATCTCACGTAAGTACAACAGGGTAATAGAACAGAATGCAGAATATAGTGTTACAGCTACAGAGAAGGTGCAGAGAGAGATCAGCTCTGATTATGAGAGGTCCATTCATAAGTCTGATAACAGCAGGAGAGAAACCGTTCTTAAATCAGTTGGTAAGTGTTTTCAAACTTTTGTATCCTCTGCCCAATGAAAGAGGGTGGAAGAGAATATAACCAGGATGGGAGGTGGTCTTAGATTATGTTGGTTGCTTTCCCGAGGCAGCAGGAAGTATGGATGGAGTCCATGGAAGTAAGGCTGGTTTTCGTGATGGATCAGGCTGTGTTCACAAATCTGTGTAAGTTCTTGTAGTCTTGGCAGAGCAGTTGCCATACCAAGCTTTGCTTACTATGGTGCTTCTATAAAAACTTGAGAGAGTCATTATGGACATGCCGAATTTCCTTAGTCTTCTGGGGAAGTAGAGGCGTTGGTGTACTTTCTTGACTGTAATGTTAATGTGGATGGACCAGTATAGATTGTTATTCGTGTTTACTCCTAAGAATTTGAAGCTGTCAACCATCTTCCCCCACCTCAGCACCATTGATGCAGATGGGGGCACGTCCTCCACCCGGCTTCCTGACGTCGATGACCAGTTCCTTCATTTTTATGACATTGAAGGAGAGATGTTGGTCTTTACACCGTGCCACTAAGCTATCTATCTCTTTCCTGTACTCTGTCTCATCGTTATTTAAGATCCGACCAGTATGGTGATCAGCAAATTTGTAAATGGAATTAGTGGTGGTCATTAAACATACTCTCAAGAGGCTGCCAGTGTGCTTTTAACAAAAGAACTTTAAAACTATTACAAAAGGAAAAGGAAGAGAAACAAAGCTGCTTATATAAGATAATTGAGAAAGATCTTATTATGAACAACAAAAAAGAGGATTGAACTCTTATTCCCAGCAATATCATTACAGGCAGTCAATCCCAGTTAAGCATCACTCCTATCTTCACTCTTTAATCTCTTACTCAACAGGTGATATCCCAAGCCTTTTCATTTGGTGATTTCCTGCAAGTTCACCAGATATCATTCTGTCTATCTTCCTGAGAGACACAAATACAGGCTAACCTATTGACTTATTTCATTGAACTCTATGGAAGAAACACAGGTCTTCTTTGCAGCTACTTTGACTACTTCATGGCTACTAAACAACAGATCCATTGGTATGAATCTTCTTTTGAACTGGGCCTGCTTGTGTCCTCTGGCCCTTCCCTTTCTGGGGTGTAAAAGCTCAGCTTAGTCAACATTTCAACAGTTATCTCTACTTTAAAATCCAGCTTCCTAAATAATAATAAAATATTACAATTTTCATCAGAGAATCATTTTTATAGGCATTGAAAAGATATTAAAGGATAACAAGATATAAAGAGAGAAACTACCTGGTACAATTCAGTTGATTATGAAAAAAAGAGAGGTTAGAATTCT
Source organism: Rhincodon typus (assembly GCF_021869965.1). Taxonomy (NCBI): domain Eukaryota; kingdom Metazoa; phylum Chordata; class Chondrichthyes; order Orectolobiformes; family Rhincodontidae; genus Rhincodon; species Rhincodon typus. The sequence continues at coordinate 46,754,161 of NC_063338.1, forward strand.
AAAGTTATCTTGTAGAAGCCTAAGGTAGAAATAAATAAGTTGGACTGAGAGGGAAACTTGAAGTGGCAAGCATCTTCAAACATCCTTTTGAAATCATGATAATGCTAATGCTACCATACAAAATACAGATTTTAGATGAATTGGTTATTCACTAGTACAGAAGATATTATGATGAACAGTAAATATTGTGCCTCTATCTGTTTTCTACCATTGCAAGCAAACACTGACTAGAAGTAAGATGAGGGAAGAATCAACACGAGAACAGTCACTGTGGAAAGTGGAGAAGGAAGGAAATTAGATTGATGGAAGATATGAAAAGTAGGATCAAAAGTGAGGACAAAAAGACTTACTAATTGGGAAGGCAGAGATCAAAAGTTTAGAAAATTAGGCAGACGTGATCAAGGTCCTTGTTAACCATAAATCCAGAAATCCATTGAGAAAAGGTATCAGAAACTCGAGTAGAGCATTAGTAAAGGAATATGTTTAAGAGAAAGCTTTTCAACCTTTATAGAAAGGAAAACTTAAAGTAAGTATACTCCTAAATTATGTATGAAAATATACAGACTTATATTAGATATCCATTGAAACTCGATCTTCAAAGGTGAAGAACAAGTCCAATTTGAGATGCAATGGTGAGGGATTTTGTGGAAATTGGAATAATATTCAAATGAAGTTGTTTAGGTTGCCAAAAGAACAGGAAGCAATAGGAACACTGTCTGTGCAAGGGAAGACAAACTTATAAAGAATACCTGAAAAGGATTCTAACAAGTGGTTTTAAAAAGAAGCAGCAATGGGAGCCATGCTGGTCCTTACATGTAAACAAAAAAATTCATTTCGTTCACACACATTCACGCCCACATTCCATACAAGAATAAAGAAAAAATATCTGCTGGTGCAGAGGTATAGATGGATAGTCTTCTAAGAGATAGAAGTTGAGTTTTGGTGAGGGAGCCTTTACAGAATGTGGGTATCATTTGGAATGCCAGTATTTATTACCTATCTCTAATTGCCCTTGAACTGCTAGGCCATTTCATAGTGCAGTTCAAATTGAACCACAGACGATCCATCTGGAGTCACATGTAGGCAAGATCAGTAAGGATGTCAGATTTCTTTCCTAAAAGATATTAATGCTCTCAAACTCAGCTTAGCTTAACCCAGGGTCAGCTAGAATGCTAAAGTTGAAAATAGTTTGGTACAGTCTGTGATAGTAACCAGGGAATGGGATGAAAATGGTGGCTATGGAATAGAGTTTGTGTCAGAGGCTGAAGAAAATGGTAATGGTCATTCCAGAAGTTAACTGGAGGACATTTCTGCTGATTCAGTGCTAGAAGTCAGAACAAGCTAGAAGTCAGAACAGTCAGAACCAAAGAACATATCCTCTGCTTTGCAGAGGTGATAATATGAGAGTTGGAAAAGAAGCCATACAAGAAATTCACCTGACTACAGTTGAATACATAAGAATGAAAGCAGATTGGGTGCTGTACTGGACTCAAAACATTGTCTGTTTCTCTCTACCAGACTTCCTGAGTTCCACCATCACTATTTTATTTCAGATTTCCAGCATGAACTGTATTTTGCTCTTCTATAGTAATCTAGAGCCTTGGATCAATAATCTGGCAACAATCCTAGAGGTAAAAATGCAAATGTTACTGAATTTAAATTCAACTAATTAAATAAATCTTAGATTAAAAATGTTCTATTTGTTTCATGATCATGAAGCTACCAGATTCTGGTGAAAACAACAATTTCACTAATGACCTTCAAGAAAGGAAACCCATCCTTACCCAGCCTGGGATACATGAGACTTCATGGCTCTTGCATGTCCTCGAAAATAGTCTATCCAGCTACTTGATTGTATCAAAAACTACTAAAACAGATTGCACCAGTTCATAAAGATTGCTCATCATCACCTTCACGGGTATTTAGAGGTTGGCCTTGTCAGGCATACCCAGGTCCCATGAATATATGACTAAAGAAGTGTCCTGAGATTGATACAATTGATATTGTAGATTCTAAGCATGAACAGTTTGCTTTCTTACACTGTAAGTATTACTACTGTTTGTTGAAGAATCCCAAAACTGATAGTCTAATTGCACTTTGCCATCAATTAATGCACCTTCCGCAATGATTATTGAGACACTCAGTGTCCGAACTAATCAGTTTCTTGATTTTTCACAATTTCATTTTTAAGTTACTGAAATTTGTAATTTTCCTTAATGTTCACTCCTTTATTAACAACATCTTCATATCTAAGCTAATTTCTATAACAACAGCAAATTTAAATTGTATTATATTGCTCCTGATGTATTTTCTCACAGTAATGATTGAATGTTTTTATACATTGTCCTATACTAACCATTTTCATCTCTTTTATGTTTAAATTTTGACAGATTGTGTGTAATTCAGATAAATCTTGGGAAGTATTACTAAGCCACATCATCTGTGAACTGTCAAAAGGAAAGCTTTACTGTACCAGTAACACAGATCAAGTATCAATGGTATGTACAAAGATAAATATATTACATGGGCTTACTAATATGTCATCTTAAGGTAGGTTTTGATGAAAACCCTTCATTCTAATTCCTTCCAAAGTAAGTCATTTTCTTTTAAATGAGACAGAAAGTTGAGATTTATCCCTAACTCTGTAAAGTCTAAATTCTAGACGACTCTATTGGAGCTGTTTGGGGCACTAAGAAACATTCTAACCTTGGAAGCAGTGTAGACAAGAGCCACAAAATTGATCTGTAAGGTCATAATTTTATTATGAGGAAGTGTTAAGTAGCTCTTATTACATAGTTTTGGAATGAGGAAAATAAGAAAGAACGTTATTCTATTTACGAAGTGTGTTGAAAATGGTTAATCTCATGCATTGACTTAAACTGGCTGTGTGGTAGAAGAGGCAGAGATACCTAGTCAGGTTTAGGACAGATGTCAGAAAGTCCATATTCATACAAAGAATGATAAAAACCTGGAATAATCTTCTAACAAGAATTGAAGAGGCAGCTAAGATAGAGGATTTTATGAAGGCTATATTTCTATGAGAAAATGAACTAAATTAATCATACAGTGATGCAAATCCCGTGCTTTACTTTGACACATCTTCCTGGCATCCATACCAGATGTTAATCACATGTTCTCTGCAGAAAAAGAAAAGCTTTGGAGCATTTGTTGTTCATAGTTGTGAAACAATGACCTTGTGCTGCCTTCATTAGCTGTTCAAATTTACCTTTTCCCACTAAATACCTTATGGATCAAAAATGAGAGTGGACACGTCTAAAGTAATTTGCAAAAAAGCAAATGCGACATGAGAAAAACTTTTCCACGCCTCTTAGGATCTTTTATGTTTCAATTAATTTGCCTCTTAATCTTCTATACACCAGCAGTTACAAACCTAGCGTGTCTAACCTTTCTCATAAGACAACTCCAGGTATTAGTTTATTAACCCTTCTCTGAGCTGCTGTCAGTGCATGTAGAATGCACTGAATGGAAATGTGGATGGGGACAGATTCAATTGAGGCAGTCAATTGCATAATTATTTGAATAGAAACACAATGTGGAGGGTTGTAGAGGTAAGATAGGAGAATGGCACCATTGTAATGCTCGTTTGAAAAGGTGGTGCAAACACAATGGGCTGAATAGTTTCCCGCATTGTAACAATTCTGTCATTCTGTGGTGTAAAGTATCCCCTCTAATGTGTTGCTTTAGATATTTGAAGAATACTAGGTTATCAAATCATTCTTTAAAGCCTTTCCCTCTGAAATTTTTCTTTCTGGTTTCACTAATCTCTTTGATTGCATTTCACCCAAAATATGATGTATGGTTGTGTGATGAAAAACCAGGTATTCAATTGCTCTGAGCTTCTCACAGTACTATTAATATCTGGACCTAACAATATAATTTGTCACCTGGTGACACACAAATAAAAAATATCGTCCCCATAAATATAGGCACAATATCTTTTCTCTCCTTCTCCCTCCCACCAACCACCCCTTTAAAGGCGTGAAAGGAAAAACTCATTGGACCATCTCTGGCTCTGCCAGAAATAAAATGGAGTGAATATGTTTTGGCTTAATATGTTCAAAACCTAAGACACCGTCAAGCTCAATGAACAAGTCCATAGCCATATTACATATTAATGCTGTGTTGCGCACTGCTCCAATATATATTTATTATAATATTTATAAACTAAAATATATTACAAATGCTATCTATATCATGACTGTTGAATCTATGCATTACTTTTCCTCTTCTTCATTATGTGAATCTGTTTAATCTTCTTTATAAAAGCTAGTTTTAGTTATTTTCTGCAACAAAAGGACCATTAAATAACGAAAAACATTTCTTTGGAATTCCTATTTTTCTCCTACATTCTGCAAACAAAAACTATCCTCACACACTACGGCATATTAAAGTTGTGTTGTTACGTCAACATCTTTTGTATTTATATAGCACCCATAGTATATAAAGATATTCCAATGTGTTTCACAGGAGCATTATGAGATAAAATTTAACATTGAGCCTTATAAGGAGATATTAGGATAGATGGACAAAGGCTTGCTCAAGAAGAGATACTTTAAAAAAGATGTTTTTTTGGAAATTCTTTCTTGGGAAGCAGGGTTTGCTGGCAAGGCCAGGATTTGTTCTCCATCTCTAGTTATTCTTTAACTGAGTGGCTTGCCATGTTATTTCAGAAGGCAGTCAAGGGTCACTGACATGGCTGTGGGTCTGAAGTCACAAGTAGGCCAGATCAGGTGAGGATGGCAGATTTTCTTCCCTGGATTTTTAATGACAATTAATGGTAGTTTCATAGTCACCATTACTAAGACTAGTTTTCGGGTCAAAATGTGACTAATTGATTAAAATTCCAACAGTGCTCGTGGTGGCCACTGAACCAGTGACCCCAGAGCATTATCCCGGGCCTCTGACTGCTGGTCCAGTGCATTTATCACTATGCTCCCAGTTTCCCCGTTCAGAAGAGAAGGGATAGGTAATGAACTCCAGAGTCTAACACCTAGAGATTTGGAGACATTCTGCCATTGGGGAAGCAGCAGAGGTCAGAACTGAAGGAAGGCCAGGTCCTTGTGGGAAAGTCTGAAAGTCATGTAGAGATGTTTGGGGTAAAGATAATGGAAAGATTTTAGTAAACGGATTAGAATTTTAAAATGAAACATTTTTGGATGGTGATCGAAAATAAAACTGTAAACGTACTGGTAATAGATAAATAATTGGGTTATGATAGGTGCAGCTAAAATTTCAATGGGTTCAATTTTATGTAGGGTGGTTAATAGGAGACCATCCAGGAAAGCATTAGAATAGGCTAGTCTGGATATAATCTAGATGAGGGCTACAGAACAGATAGGCTGAGGCAGGGGTAGACACCACTGAGACAGTAGGGATGATATTTAATTTTGTTGGATGAATTGATTTGAAAAATTAATATAATGACTGGGAATAAATAAAAGCTATTTACAATATATTTAAGTCTGAAGATAGCCAGTATTTATTTGTATTTTAGTTTCTTTTGAGAGTTAGGGTAAATGTTTGTTCTGTCTTGGATTTGGTAATATACCCATTCTATGAAATAAGATACTATTAACTCAGTCTCAACAGTTTTTAACCGCTGCATCCTGCTAGTAACGGTTGCAAATGACTCAGTGGTATAATAATTAATAGTTTGCTGCATAAATAAATGATTCTCACGTGACTTAAAAAATAAATACAAACACTGAAACCTAAAAATAAATGAAGCTAATGTGTGAGAAGGGAAACAGTTGAAAACTTTGTGTATGTTTATTTTATTGGTAACTGTTGACAGTTTGAATATGATTGTCTATAGTACAAGTTGGGAACTGAACTAACAATCAGACTTTTAAAATATCAAATAATGTGGAGCTCACTAATTACAATTTAATACTCTGGTTTATGTTTTATACATGATGGCTACTATAAATATTCTATCACTGAAATGTAAAGCTAATGTCAATTTTTAAAGTATCTCTGTAGCAAGTCTAAAATCTTTGCAAATTTTTGGGACTCTTCTGGTGCAGTGGTAGACTCCAAATTAAAGTCCTACATGCCTGGGAGGTGTGGTCTAACATGTAGAAATAGGTTGATTAAAAATCTGAAACAAAAACAGAAATTGCTGGAGAGACTCAACAGGTATGGTAGCATCTGTGGAGAGAAATCTGAGTTCATAGTTCAAGTTCAGGTTCAGTAACCTTTCTTCAGAACTTCAGTCCTGCTGTTGGAAGGGTCACTGGACCTGAAACATTAACTCTGATTTCTCACCACAGATGCTACCAGACCTGATGAGCTTTTCCTGTAACTTCTGTTTTTGTTTCTGATTTCTAGCATCTGCAGTTCTTTCAGTTTTTTTAATTAAAAATCATTTCATTTTAAGAATTCTACTGTTTATTTTAAAATGACTTAGAAATTCCTTGTTATCTTGCTATTATGCCTTCTTGCTATCTTAAAAGTTTGTTTTTATTTCGTACATCAGCTTGGTACCAATGCCTGGTCTCCTCAGTCTATTGAATACAGTATCCAGCAGTTCTGTCTGCCTTTCCTCAGGACTACAAGCCTTCTTCAACACCACCTATTTGGTGATGATCTTCCCAGTTGTCAGGTATCTTGACCAAAATCCTAATCAGTATGTGATGTGGTGTACTATTTCAATAGCCTTAACTTTAAAAATAAACATATGTAAAGTGTTAAATACATACATGATACAATCTGGCAATATGATGCTTTAAAAATAAGAACTCATTGTTTGCAATTTAATTTATTTTCTACTAATGTTTATTATCTCTACAAAGGAGTAAATGAAATAAAAGTTGAATTATGTGCTTCCTGAAGGTTCTATCATTAAAGGCAAAATTAATCAAATTACAAAGACTAGGAAGTTGTTGGTTCAGTTTCCATTCTGTGCCACATAAGCTAGGCCTGAAATATTCTCAATGGGCACAAACAACATAAACTCACAAATATGTCCATTCCCATGCCTGTTCAGGTGATATCAAACGATATTTACATCTTCTGTGGATTTCATGACAGTACGCCCAAAAGTAAAACGTATAAACATTAAGGACTCAACACCACCTTCTCACTATGTATTTCCTTAAATTTTAAAATAGTAGTTTTAATTAATTTGGCTGTCATTTACCCACATTAAACACAGCATCTTAAAGACCTTGTTATGAGCCCCGACAAGAATGTCACTTTCATATTAAAACGTGGTGTAGGGCCAGTCACCTTTATGTAGAATCATATATTATAGAAGAGGCCCTTAGATCCATCAAGTCTGCACCTTCAAAAACTACTCTAAATCTACACTAGTTGCACTTTCCAGCACTTAAATGTTGCAACACTTAAATTGCTCATCCAAGTATTTTTTAAAAGTTGTGAGTCTTCCCACCTCAACTGTCCTCCTAAGCAGTGCATTCCAGATTCCCACCACAATTTGGGAGAACATATTTTCCTCAAATCCCCTCTAAGCCCCCTGCTTTTCACCTTAAAATTATGCCCCTTTGTTATTGACCATTCAACTAGGAGGAGCTGATGCTTCCTATCTACCCTGTGCCCCTCATAATCTTATAAACCTCTATGAGGTCCCTTCTCAGCCTTCTCTGCTGTAAAGAAAACAACCCAAGATTATCTAGTCTTTCTTTATAGCTAAATTTCTCCACCCCAAGCAACATTCCTGTGAATCTCCTCTGCATCTCCTTCAGCACAATCACATCCTTCGTGCAGTGTCGGAACCGCAGACAGTACTCTGGCTGTGGCCTAACCAAAGTTTTGTACAGCTCCAGCATAACCTCACTGCTCTTATAATCTGTCCCATGACTGACAAAGGTAATGTCCCATATGCCGCCTTAAGTATCTTAAAAATCTGTCCTGCTACCTTTAGGGATCTGTCACAAGCACCCCAAGATCCCTTTGATCCTCTGAGCTTTCTAGTGTCCTGCCATTCATCAAGTACTCCCTTGTATTGTTACTTCTTCCAAAGTGCATCAGCTTACACTTAGCAGGGTTAAATTCCATCTGCCACTGATCTGCCCTCTGACCAATGTCCTCCTGTAACACAAGACCTTCTTCCTCACTGTCAGTCAATTGGCCAATCATAATGTCATCCATAAATTTATTTATCATCTTCCCATTCCTGCATTTTCTTCTATATATCATGAACAAGAAGTGAACCAGCATTGATCTCAATGGTACACCACTGGATACCAGCCTCTAGTCTCACAAACAGCCTTCTACCACCACCTCTTAATCCTACCACTAAACCAGTTTTGGATCCAATTGCTAGGTTACCCTGGATCCCAAATACTTTAATCTTCTTTATCAGTCTTCCACATGGGATCTTGTTAAAGGCTTTGCTGAGATCCATGTAACTACATCAACTGCACTACCCTCATCTATACATCTGATCAGCACCTCAAAAAATTCATTCAAATTTATTAGGCCTGACCTCTCTCTGATCCCTCCCTGATCAAACTTGACATCTCCAAGTGATTAATTCTTTCCTTCAGAACTTTATCCAATAGTTTACCTACCACTGATGTGAGACTTGCTAGACTCTAGTTCTGTAGTTAGGATGAAGGTTGAGATTCCAGATATTCATTAAGAGAATAACTTAGGCCATGGGAACATTGGACTTACAGTAAGGCCACAGGATTCCACAGGTTTGAACAAGCAAACTAAGTTTACAAAGTTAGAAGAGTAATATTACTAACATTGTAGCGGGACGTAAATGTAAACTAACAGGAAAAACTGGCTGCTGACTCCATAGAGCACACTTTGAATAGCAGATGTGGTGAAGACAGATTCTCAGGATTTTCAGCAACCTGTCAGAAGATCCTGTGGGTCACCAAATTTTATTAAAACCTTTCCCCCTTTACAAAATTCCAAATATCCAGTTCCACATGTAAGCCTTGAAATGCTGCTGTCAGGGATTGCCTTAACTAAACAATCCTGGAAGTTGCTCCCTACCAATATTGTGGGTGTACTACACGAAATAAACTTCACCCATTCAAGACGTCTGCTCACCACCACCTTCTAGTGGGCAGTTAGGGGTGGGCAGTGAATGCTGACCCAATTGCATGCATTTATACATCATAAATATCACTTATCAGCCCAAGCTTGAATTGTCCTTTACGTGCTGCATTTGAACACTGATTGCTTCAGAACCTGAGGAGTCAAGAATGGTGCAGAATATTGCACAATCAATGGCGAACGTCTTGTTTCTCAATCGCAGCAATCTTTGTGTTACATATGACTCCAATCAGTGGGAAGTTTTTCTACTGATTATCATTGACTTCACTTTTGCTAGGGCTCCTTAATGCCAAACTCAGGCAAATGTTGCCTTGAAATCAAGGGCAGTCACTTTCAACACAGCTCTTAAATTCAGCTCTTTGTCCATGCTAGAGCCAAGCCTGCAATGAAGTCAGAATCTGAGTAGCCTTGGCAGAACCCAATCTGAGCATCAGTAAGCGTGTTCTACTTAAGTGCTGCTTAATAGCACTGCTGACGACCCCTTCCATCACTTTGCTGACAATTGAGAGTAAAATCATAGGACAGTAATTGACCAGGTTGAATTTGTCCTGGAAATCGAAGGTACTGCAGAATCTGTTGACATGAATTAGATCTTCGTAAATTGTTATTTGTTTCTTTTTCTTTGCTTTATTACAGTTACATTCCTGGTATTGAATCAGTACATGGCCATGTTAGAACAATTGTGGTATAACCGGAAAGCTATTATACATAATTTGAGCAAGTTGTATAATGTCATTCCACTACAGTTTAGTTTGAATCTTGTTTGAGCCACTGTACAGCATTGGTGCACAACTAAAAATGCTGGTTTACAGCAAACATCTAAACATCTGACCTTAAATTACTACCACAGGAAAATGCTTAATGGTAACTGTTTAGCAAGATTGACTTGCTTTTATTTTGTGTTGTAGCTGTTAGCAGATACCACCAACTATTCATATTTGAGTAATTATTTACAGTTGATAACTGAAGACATTCTGTCTTGAATTAATACTCTGTTCTTTAAATAAATTGCTATCAGATCCAATAAACCTATTTCTACATCAAATACTAATCTAAGGGTAAAGCATTCAAATAGGTGTGTACTACTTCTTCCATGTCTACTTTTTTCCCCTTTTGAATGATCTTCAAAATATTTCCTAATTTGTACTACCATTATTTTCCAACTATTAAAATAAAATAATGTAACAAATAAAATACACAATTTGTATTTGTAGAAATGTTTTTGCAAACTCAAAATATTGTGAATGATTGGAGAGTCAGTTATCCTCTTTGTCTGCTGATTTTCCATTAGTAGTGCACCATCATCATCATGAAATCGTGCTGCCGGGGAACTGTCATGTATGTGTTTAATGACTGATGCCAGCTTAATGTATTTTATAGTTTATTGCCTCAGCAATTTAATACACCAGATGGTTTATGTACAAATTACTTTTTTCCTCATTCACAAGCGAACAGAAGAATTTGGGATGCTTGCCAGTTATCTTGGGTTACTGCTGCCCTGTCTTCAGTCAAGTGATGAGGTCAGTAGTGCCACCTGCCTCGACTGGCCGATAGCAGCTCTAGATCTTATATCTCAGTGGTGTTTGGAAGTAACGACTTCTGCAGAAAGTCACTCAGAACATGTTATGGTAAGATTAACTCTTTGGCTTTTAACAGCAAATCTTATAAGTACATTTCATAAATATTTACTTCCACTTTTTGATTTTTATGCCATTTAGTGGTTAATTGCTGGTCTCCAATTCTGAAGACCTTTGGTGTAACGTAACACAGAGGAAGAGTGGGGGAGTGTGAAGGCATGCATACACCGTACTTGGGGTGTATGACTTTCCATGCTGTTTCAGTTCCATTGGTATACAAAACATAGAAAGGAAACATTGTAAATGAAAGCTTTGACGTTTCTTTATATTATTCAAACATACATTTGTATATCTGTTTTGTAATATATGTGTATCCCTGCTTCCCAGCGCCAGAAAATTCAGAAATATTAAATTGTATTGTCTTTATTTAAATGCTCAACTTAGCGAGATAAAGGCCATCTCAGCTTCAATCCATGCAATCAATTAATAACATTTGGACAGTTCCTCTTCAGTGTAGGTCTGGTTCTGAATTATTTGAGCATTACTATTCGTGTATTGTCAGAGAAGTGAAAATGATTGTTCAGATTTGCTAGTTTCAGCTTCGTTCAGACGTTCATTTTTATGCTAAAATGTGCATTAAAATGAACCTTGTGGAGAGATTTTTTTTTTCCGATGAGAAGCTCCTGAAACATTATCTTTTAGATCTATTAGATGAAGTTCCTTTAGACCTAAGAAGTATATTGTCTTAGCAATCATAAGGCATGGTCACCTCAGTTTCCAAATCAATTGATGGAAGAGCTGCAGTAGACAGTGAATAAAATCAGTCTTGATTGAGTAGTCCAAGTGGATTAGCTTGGCTTTCACTTGATGTGATGGGGGATATTTGAAAAGTCTAACACAGCTGACATTTAAGTAAATGAATGAACTTAACAGCTAAAACAGCAACAGATGCTGTATCAATATAAAATGTGATGGCTGTAAAAGAACATACATTCTTTCAAGAAAATGCCCATTAAATGCTACAGTATGTAAAGAGAATTGATACTGTGTAAATATTAGAGCATAATATTTTTAGAAACAAGATTGACAGACCATTAAATATAGCGAGTTTTGAATTGTTGAAACATAAATGGTGCTGTGGTTCATTTTAACAATTCATGTCACAACTAATTTGTTTTTAATGAAGTTACAGAATTAAGTTAAATTTTATCCATTTTTGTGAGACCATCAATTCCCAAAATATTACCTAACCCATCATTCTATCTTTTACCTTGAGAAACAGTAACCACTCCTATCTGTCCTTGCACTATAGAGGTAGGTGGAATTTAATGCCCTCCTGAAAAGGGGTTTCAAGGCTGGGGTTGGCATTTGATCAGACCAGGGAATGTGGACTGGGGATCTTGCTGCCTCCCCCGTTTAGTCTGGGGCAGGAAGAGTTGTGAGAGGCCTGTCTCCCCAGGCATGAAGGGAGGCCCTTAATTGAAGGCAATTAATGTCCATTTAAGGCCTGCATTATAGTACCTCAGATATTCAACTGGCAGTGTTCAGGGAACTCGCCATGGGGGAAGCCTGATAAGCAAACCCTTTTTAATTTGCTTGAGGCCTACTGTGGGGTGGTGGCAGATGGTGTAGTGGTTCCTCGCCACAAACACAGTGGCCCATTGAAGGACCTGACATCAGGAAGCGGGGGCTTACTGAGAGTTAACTTCCTGTCCTTCCTCAGAATCCCCTGTCTGTAACCCCCTTTCACGGTCACTTTTTTTTCCAAGGAGCCCATGCTGAAGAGCCAAGTGAATTACCAGCAGTAACCAGAATGCCCAGTGGTAACCATAAGACATAGGAAAAGAAATAGGCCATTCAGCTCATTGAGTCTGCTCCACCACTCAATGAGATCATGCTGATCTGATAATCTCAACTCCACTTTCCTGGTTTTTTTCTCCATAACTCTTGATTTGCTGACTGATTAAAAATCTGACTATTGAAAGTACTTGATGACGCTACTTCAATAGCCCTCTGCGATAACGAATTCCACAAATATATCACTCTCCAAGTGTTTTTTAAAAAATCCTCCTCCTCTGTCTTAAATGGGCAACCCCTTATTCTGAGATTATGCCTTCTAGTCAACCCTTCTACCCTGTCAAGCCCCCTAAGAATCTTTCAATAAGGTCACCTCTCATTCTTCTAAATTCCATTGACTACAAGCCCAAAATTCCCGACCTCGACTCATAAGAAACATCCCTCCATAGCTGGTATCAGCCTAGTGAACTTTCTCTGGTCTGCCTCCATTGACAGTAAATGAGAGGAACAAAACTATTCACAGTGCTACAGCTGTGTTCTAACCAGTACCTTGTATAGTATTAGCAAGACCTCCCTTTTTTTATACTCATTTCTTTTGTCACAAAGGCCAACATTTTACCTTTTGTGATTCATGCATTAGGATCCCTAAATATCTGCTGCAGCTTTCTGCAGTCTTTTCACATTTAACTAATAATCAACTCTTCTCTCTGCCAAAGTGCATAACCTTACATTTTCCCACATAATATTCCATCTGCCAAATATTTGCCCGGTGCACTTAATTTGTCTACAGTCTTTGTAGACTCTTTCTGTTATCTTCAACTTGGCAACATTACATTCACTTTTCTCACCCAAGTCATTCATGTATGTTATGAATAATTGTGGCCCCAGCACCAATTGCTGTGGCACTCCCCTAGTTACCGGTCGGCATCCTGAAAATGCCCCCTTCGTCTCAACTTTGTTTCTAGTGCTACCAGCAATGGAGCATTGCCAGCCATTGGTGGGTCTGCTACTCTCTGAGGTGACATTTCCATTCTACTGATGGAGTCCTAACATTAAGTCCAAAGATGTACAGGTTAGGTGGATTGGCAATGCTAAATTGCCCATAGTGTCCAGGGATGTGAAGGCTTGGTGGATTATCCATGGGAAATACAGGGTTACAGGAATAGGGTATGGGGGTGGGACTGGCTGGGATGTTCTTTGGCCAGACGGCAACACTGTATGGACCGAATGGCCGCCTTGCACGCTGCAGAGATTATGTGATGATTCTATGATTAAAGGTACCTAATGTAGCTAGTAGCCCAGTGGCAAGGTCCTTGCTGCCAATTGTGGATCTAATTATTTTGAGGCTTCTGGATATTGGATTGCTGAGGATGCTATCAGTTTTGTGGTGGACATTGTGTTCATCTCACCACCCTCATTGACTTCTACTCTCTTTCTCCTTCTAAATTCCTTTCGAAGTTCAAGCAAGTCCTTTTTTTTTTTCTCCTCCGTCTCGGAGTTCAGTTACTTTTGCCTCTTTCACTGCCTGCTTTATTCCCTTCTCCCTTGGACCATTCTGTTATTTTCCACTTTCCTTCTCCTCTTCCTAGCCCCACCCCACTAACCCTGTTTCTTGGATTATATCTTAGTATCAGTGTTGACCATGGCTATTGTAGACAAAAATAAACTTACATTATTAGCATTTGATGGTTCAAGATGTTTTATAGTGTGTATGCCCCAAGGGGATGTGATCATATTTAGCACTTTTCTGAACCCTTTATTCTTTATTCATTTACGGGATGAGGGTGTCACTTGTTATGCAGCATTTATTGCCCATCCCTAATTGCCCAGAGGGCAGTTAAGAGTCAACCACATTACTGTGGGTCTGGAGTCACATGTAGGCCAGACCAGCTAAGGATGGCAGTTTCCTTTCCTAAAGGATATTAGTGAACCAGATGGGTTTTTCCAACAATCGACAATGGATGCACGGTCATCATTAGATTCTTAATTCCAGATATTTGTTGAATTCAAAGTCCACCATCTGCCATGGCAGGATTCAAACCCGGGTCTTCAAAACATTATCTGGGTCTCTGGATTAATAGTCTGGTGATAATACCACCAGGCCATTGCCTCCCCTAAACAATAAACTGATTGCACTAAAACAAAGTACCTGGAAAAATGCTTTAACATTGTGCAAAATTAAACTGTCTAGTTTGTTCATGTTTATTATTTTTACATAACCTGTTTGTAAACTAAATATTACCAACTTTACTTAAGTTTCATAATGCCCATAAGGAATGATTGTAATGTACCTACAATATTCAAAACAAGATAGATAAGTACAACAAACCTAATTGGGCATGTAGTGGAGACAACAGAATCAGCAGCCATGATCGTAGCAATATTCAGAATAGGAACTGGTCATCCATGGAGCCTCATTTACCAAAATCAGTTGTTGCATCTGTTGAAGGACAGTTTGCAGCTTGGCACATGCAGGAATCAGCAATTTGTGACCTTGATTCTGCATTATGATTGGTATTTGGATTATCTGGGTACATATAGCAATGCTGTAAAGAAAACTTCAGTATCAGCTATTACAACTGCCTGCTGCGAAGAAAGGTATTTTTGGGGCATTGACAGCAGCTGCTGTAATCCTTTTTAAAATCTCGGCAGTAAACATAAGCTTTGAAAGTTGAAAATCTGGAATCCCTTTAAATGTTCTAATTCTACTGGTAGACAGAGTCTTGGGATACAATGCACCTATGTCTGCCGTCACGTTGTTTTTGAGTGATATCCATGGTCAGATGTTTGCATTTGACATCATCTTATGCACTTGCTGATCTCTCATTTGTGACACAGGTAGAACCTCCAAGGGTTTGTTGCTATTTGGGAAGGTTTACTGCAGATCTATAGGCCTTGGAGACCGAGTGTTGGTTGTTCTGTATATTTCATAAGCACTATGGTTTTCATGAGGCCAACAGATAACTGTAGAACCATGTTGTAGTTGCTTTATCAACAATGATGGAGAGATTATTAATGGGTGTTTCTTCCTATGTCCGGTTTTGATGAATATATCTGGTAAGTCTCTGATGGAAGGCCTGACGTCTGATCCATACTGTAGGTTTCTACCATGTGTATTTGTAGTCAGCAAAAGATGTCAAGACTTCGTTCCACACCTGGATTTTGATCCTGAGTAGATTTATATAGCAGAAAAGTTTAAGACGAGTACACTTCAATAGTGAGCATAGAATATTAGTTGGTATAACCCTGAACTCTGTATTTGTTGATGGGAATTACACAGAATTCTATAGTGAGAATTTTCAACAAATTACATTGAGGACAGAAACTTCACAACCTGTGCCCCACATTGGGAGTTTTCAGAAAACTACATCTTGATGATTTGCCTGTGATCAGGATAGTTAAATAGATTATTTTGGGTCTAAAAATGTTCATACTTCAATTAATGGACATTTTAAATGGCTCTTAGTGACCCCTCAGGGAAACTTTGCCATGAAGGTTAGTTTGATTGTGAACAGTGTCAAAGTTTGAGACTCAAACGCTTTCTTTATGCTTTCAGAATCTACTTGTTCAGGATCCACAGTGGTCTTTACCATGCCTTCTTCAGCTACCAGAAAATTACAATACCATATTTCAGTACTATCATCGTAAAGCCTGTGTTCACTGTTCAAAGGTGCCTAAGGATCCAGCTCTTTGTCTAGTATGTGGTACATTTGTGTGCCTCAAAGGTCAATGCTGTAAACAACAAAGCTATTGTGAATGTGTCCTGGTGAGTAAATAAAATTTAATTTTGATCAGATAGGACAAATAGAATTTTTGGTTTAACTAGTCAATATTTTGTGGTTTTCCACAATGAGAATCAAGTCCAAATGTCATCTTCCATGAAGCATTTAGAGAGTGGGCTATAACTGGATCTTGTCAGACAAATTCAATTATCTCCCCAGTTTAAAATAAATTTAATAGTCTTTTACCTCTTGATAAACCCTTAAAGCATGACTGTTTGTTTAAGCTTTTGCTTGTTCCTTTCTGCCATTATTTTTCTTAACCCGACATTTTTTTGTCATTTTTTTTTCCCACATTAAAGGTACTATATAAATACAAATTGTTTTAGATACCATTCTAAATTCTTATTCTTCATTTATAATCAATGCTGCTTGGCTACACATGTTGCACTGTATTTCTATCTTCAACTAGCAATAGGATATGGTTAATACATGCGATGTCCTTTGATTCGATTTGGATGATAAATGAATTCATCCTAACTGGCTTACTGTCTGTTTCTTTCCCCACCCCTTCTGATATTTTTTTGTTAACAGGTCAAGTTACTCACTCATATTGCCAGGCATCTGGTGTGGCTCAGATGGTAGGAAGTTTACTACTAATTCAGAAGTTGTATGCATTCAAGTCCACTCAAAAACCTGAGCACATCTGCTAGGGCTGACACTTCTTCAGGGCAAAAATGATGGAATTCAGCACTGTGCTAGTCATTTAGTTGAAATGTCAAAACAAGATCCCATTTACTGTCTTGCCACTATTTCAAAAAGAGTGGGAGAGCAATTCCTGGTATCTTTGCCAGTATTTCTTTGCAATCAAAATTACAAAAAAAAAACTGGTTGTTAGTAAGCTCCCATTTGTGAATATTATCTGCCACATTTATTACATTACAATGATTGCAATTAAGATGTTACTTATTTGGGATAACCAGTGGTCATCTTTATTCATTCATGGGATGAGGGTGTCGCTGGTAGGCCTAGGCAGCATTCATTGCCCATCCCTAATTGTCCAGAAGGCAGTTCAGAGTCAACCACCTTGCTGTAGATTTGGAGTCACATGTAGGCCAGACCAGGTAAGGATGGCAGTTTCCTTCCCCAAAGGACATTAGTGAACCAGATGGGTTTTTCCAACAATCGACAATGGATGCACGATCATCATCAGATTCTTAATTCCAGATATTTATTGAATTCAAATTCCACCATCAGCCATGGTGGAATTTGAACCCCGATCACTAGAATGATATCTGGGTCTCTGCATTAAACAGTCCAGTGATAATACCACTAGGCCATTGCCTCCCCTTGATGAAAGGTGCTGTGTTAATTATATGACATAAAAGCAGCAAGATAAAATTTTTGAGTCTTCACACCTGATACAATTAAAAATCTCTCTGAACATGCAAGGTAGTTTTCTGACCATTGGCTGTTTTGCTACCTTGGGCATTGTTCAACAGTCTACCCTTTTATGCTGTACTATACTCTATTAATTTCTAAATATAATCAAGTGTGCTGTTCACATGTCCATTTTTTCCAAAAATTTTGCTTATCTGGGCAAAATTTACTGGACAACCTTGTTTGCACAAAATCTTACATTCTCTTATCTGCAGTTTTAAAGAAAAAAAGCATGTCTCCAGGTTTAGAAAGTACACATTGCATGTGAACAATCTGCCATGTTCACTGTTGTGAAAAGTCACTGTTCAGGCAGTTTTTGAGGAAAGTATTCCCACAAACAGTGGGACTTCGCTGTGTTGCCATTTTCTGTTTGAGTTTTTTTTTTAAATTGTGTAACAAAGTCATTGATTTAATGATACCATTGGCTTTTTGTTGGAGATTCCTGCTCTTAAAATGAGTAATAAATTGTGTGACTTACATTTATATAACACGTTATATAGCCAGACATGGAGGTGGGTAAAATTACAACATTTAAGACATCTAGATATGTGAACAGGAAGGGTTTAAAAGGATATGAGCCAAATGCTGGCAAATAGGACTAGGTCAGATTGGGATGTCTGGTCGGCACGAATTGGACTAAAGGGTCTGTTTCCGTGCTGTATGACTCAATGACTCTATTTTATAGCCAGTAAATTTCTTTTGAGGTGTAATCACTGTGCTTAGCAAGCTCCCACAAAGAGCAATGTGATAATGATTGTATAATGTGCTTTTTGGGATATTAATTGAGGGATAAATAAACAAATCAATTGCATAACCCTGC
Organism: Rhincodon typus; assembly: GCF_021869965.1. Taxonomy (NCBI): domain Eukaryota; kingdom Metazoa; phylum Chordata; class Chondrichthyes; order Orectolobiformes; family Rhincodontidae; genus Rhincodon; species Rhincodon typus. The sequence goes on from NC_063338.1 coordinate 46,772,568, forward strand.
TGCTCTTATTGGAAATAGTGGTGCTAATAACAGGGTAGGTCAGCAGATTTCTTCCTTAAACAAAATAAGCAAACCAGTTTTTTTTGACATTCCATTAATTTCACAGCCATGGTTATTGAAACTAGATCTTTGCTCACATTCTATTTATTCAACTGCATTTTCATTGCTCCAGTTGCTGTGGCTGACTTTGAATTCATGTCTCTGTACCATTAATCTGGGTCACTATGCCACAGTGTTCCAGAGGTGTGTCTTCTATGGCTGAGTTGATTGTAGAACCTAAAGAATATTTACATATAAAGAATGGTAAAACTGACTTATAGTGTACACAATTGAATCCATTTATGATAATGTTAACTATGCATGTTCAATCAACTAACTTTCTTAACAACTCTAACAGATTTTGGGACAAACTTTCACTTTGGAATTACCGGAAAGCTGGTGGCTAACGGCTGGGTCAAAATCAATGAAAGGAAAATTGGGTGAATTGTACTGTGGTGGCATACCAGCTACTTTTAGATTTATATCTGTATCTAAAGTGAAAGTTAATCTTATCTTTGGTAATTTTTGTTAATTCAGGATTAAATGTTTACAGGAATTTTTTTTCTAAATTACTTATCAGCATTCCCAGAACTGTGGAGCAGGAACAGGAATATTCCTTCTGATTAATGCCTCCGTAATCATCATAATTCGTGGGCACCGTTTTTGCTTGTGGGGATCTGTCTACCTTGATTCTCATGGTGAAGAGGACAGAGATCTAAGGTAAAAAATGGTTTTGACAGTGTTTCTTAAATTAGGAGCAGCAGTGTGATAATTTACTAAACTGGTAATTTGAAGGCATGACACGCCATTCAGATAAACAAAATGACTGTGAGCCTTTGAATTGACCTAAAAACGTGCTAATTCATTATTGTTCGTATATTTATCTTGGAGGGGTATAGCACAGATTCATCCAAAGGTACAGGGGTTAAAGGGGTAAATTATGAGGACAGTTTGCATAAGCTTGGCTATATTCTCTTAAGTTTAGAGAATGAGGGATGGTCTAATTGAGATTTCTAAAATAGAAAATGTATTTGGTAAGGCACAAGAGAACTATCCCCCTACTAGGGGAATCTAGAACAAGAGATTCTATTTTAAAATTAAAGTCAGTCCATTCTGTAATGAAATCTGGAGGCATTACAAGAGGTAGTGGAAATAACAACCTCAACTTGTATAGCACCGTTAATGTAATGAAACATCCTCAAAGTGCTTCCTAGGACAATTCTTAAGCAAAATAATACATGACATAAAGAGATATTGGGTCAGATGGCCAAGAACTTGGTAAAGAGTCAGTTTTAAGAATGACATTTTAAAAGAGGAGTGTAAAGTAGTGAGTTGTAGAGGGGTAACTGCAGCGCATGGCATCTAGGCAACTGAAAGCACTGCCACTATGATTGGGAATGCACAACAGGCCAGTATTAGAAGAGCACAGATATCTTGGAGGACTGGGAGTGGAGGAGAATATAGAGATGATGGTCACAAATCCATGGAGGGATTTGATATAAAGCCTGAGAATTTTAAATCAATACGTAATCATAGTCATGACCAATATACAGCACATCAACAGGTATGACAGTCACAAGATGATAGGAAAACAGGACTTTCTGTAAATTTAAGATATGAGCAGCAGGGTTTTGGATGACTCCAGGTTTATGTAGGGAATGTGTGGGAGACCAGGCAGAAATGTATTGAAATATTCAAGTGAGATAACAAAGACCATTCAGCTGGGATAGGGTGACTGAGCAATATTATGAAATGGAAACAGGTAGTCTTTGGGATGTCACAATATGAGTTTAGAAGCTTATTTCAGGATCAAATATATTGAAGTTGTGAACACACTGGCTTAAACTCAGACTTGTGCCATGAAGAGGGATGGAATCAATAGTTAAGGAACAGCGGAGTTAGAAGCAGAAATCCAAAACAATGGTCCATACTACCACTCTCCAATTTGTTGAAGTCCAGGCGCACTGACTCCAAGGAAAGTGCCCAGGAAATTTGAACTTCAAAAGATGATTCTGCTGCTCCGTGGGACTGTCTGCAGAAGTCTCCAGCTCTGAACTGAGTTGAAGACTTTAGACAGTTCCCTTTTACCTATCTGGATAGTTATCCAGGAAATGTTAGACAGAAAATTGCTAGTGTAATTTCTGGTAATAATACATCTGAAACCCTCTTCCACCAACAAATCCCTCTGACCACCCATCTCTCTCATCACCCGCTCTGCCTAGTCCCCACTACCTAACACTCATTTTTCTCACCCCAATCTGACCAGGTCCCACTATCCAATTTACCCGCAACCTTATTTGACTATTGCCAGTCACCCAATCTGACTAGCCACGGACCTAACAACCCTTCCTGGTTCAGTGGCCTGGCCCAATTTCTCTCACTTCTGCCATCTTACTCAGTTGCTATCTTATGCATTTATCCACTTTCCTCACCTACCCCTCAAATTCACACACATACACATCTATCCATTCCTTCACCCATACACTCATTCAATAACACATTGAAAAGCTGTTCAAAATGTTTCTAGGAATTCTAGTATATAAAAAACACTTGGCAGAATATGGCTACTGTGCTGTAAAAACAGAGAATGAGAGTAAAAATTAGTCAATTATCTGTGCTACAAGGAAGCAGTCTGATGGAAGACTGCTCCACACTTCTGAAGAAGACCTGGCCAGAGAGACGGGGCTCCGTTGCAGAAAAGTAGTAGTGGAGCAGCAATTCACCAGTGATTGCTGCTCCTGTGAAGATTCAGACTAATGGTTCAATCTCCACAATATTTAATTAGAGGAAATTTCTGCTCATCCAGTTTCTAAATCAAAGATGAGCCTTCTCATAGTTTAAAAATAGAGATGGAATCGAGAGAGTTAGTAGTGAGGTAGAACTGAGTGTCATCAGTGTACATGTGAAGACAAATACCGATCTTTGGATGATGCTGCCAAAGGGCAGCATGTAGATGAGAAATAGGAAGGAGGTAAGGATTGATCTATAGGTGACACTATAGGTAACAGTGCAGGAACAGAAAGAGACGCTATTGTAAGTCAATCTCTGTCTATAACTAGACTAGGAAGGAACCAATTGAGAGAAATTTAACCTAGAGTGACACCAGTGGAGCAGGATGGTGGGGTCAGTCATTGTAGACAGGTCAAAAAGGATGAGGGGGAAATGTTTATCTTTCTCACAGTCACATAGGATGCCATTTAAAACCTCAACAGCAGTTATTTCAGTCTTGCAGTGAAGGTGGAAGCCTGATTGGAAAGATTTACATGGAGTCTCTGGGAAAAATGGGGATGCATTTGGGGAAATAAGGTGACACGACATTCGAGGACTTGGATAAAGGGAGGTTAAAGATGGGACAGTATTTTGGAAGGATGGTGTGGTCATGGGTTAGTCTTTAAGGAGGATGTTAAGAGCAGATTTAAAGGAGAGACGGACACTAACTGAAGATGAGGAACTAATTACAGTATAAGTTAACACAGGGGGCAGGGAGCGATGTTGGGTGATCAGCAGTTTAGTTGAAATAGGTTGGAGGGAACAGTATGAGAGTTTCATGGGCAATATGAGCTCAGAAAGGACAGAAGGGAAGTTGGAGAAACTAAAGAAAGATGCAAGTTCATTGTTAGGACAAGGATATTTGGCCAAGCAGATAGTGTAGAGAGGGAGTGACAGATAGCTGATTGGATTGTCTTAATCTTTGTAACAAAGAAGCTCATGGGCTCCTCATAATGGAAATATTTCCCTCAAAGAGCTGTGGATTTTCAGTTAATTGAATGTTTTCAAGACTGAGATTGAAAATAATTTATTGGGTGAGGTCACCAAGAAATTTAATCAAAGACAATTAAAACATAACTAAGTTCCAGATTAGCCTGCCCTGCCATATTGAGCTGTAAATGGTGGTGTGAGCAGAACAATTAACATAAGGCAGAGGCTTCACAAACATCTCCATCCTGAATAATGGGTCTATATTGTTGGTGCAAAAAGTGAGGCTGAAGTCCCCACGATTATATGTGCCAATCTTAAGCAAGCATTATTCAGTTCACATGATAGCAAAAAAACAACTAAGTGCAATGTTTAACAGCAGTGATATGGATCCTTAACATTTCAGCTATAATACTGAAGACTTGTGCTTCAAAACTAGTTATGACCCTGGCCAAGCGCTCTAATACAGCTACAGCGCTGCAGCAGTTCAAAATGCTCCTTCACCGGGACCGTCCAAACCTGCAGACTTGACCATCCGGAATAACAAATGCAGGCGTTGATTCAATTACGTGATTTGTAAGTATCAATGCTCCATCTATGCTGAGTGAGATGCCTGGTCCACCTCCCCAGCAGTCCTCTGGAAGTACCTGCACAGCATATGGCCTGCATTGTATCAAAATCTTATGCTTGTCTCTAAGGCAGTTTACGGATGGTCAATTGATGAATGCTAAGGCAGCGATGCCCCTATCTCATGAGCAAATAAATCTAAAATTAGAACACCGATTTGCTTCAAGGAATTGATTGGTCTATTTTTGTTCACAAGTATATAATTACTGATTATGTTGGTCATCTCGTGCTCCATATGGCTGCTTTTCTGTTTGAAAATGTTTTGATCATTTTTAACTGTTGGCCCTGGCAAAATGAAATGCTCTTGATTAACTAAAGATACTTATGTACAAATAAACATGAATTCAGAACATTCAATCTCGTCATTCAATATGATCGTGGCTGATCTCATTGTGGCTTTAACTTTATATTTTCATTTTTGCTGAGAATTGAAAGTTGTACGGATCATGTAAAACTATGTTCTGAACATGAAATTGGATTTGCCATCAAGAATGAACACATCAACTGATCATTGGAGCTCCCTGTCAGCATAACGATCACCTCGTGATTCTGTTGTCTACAACCTTCCAAAAAGCAGCAGGCAACGGGTGTATGTACCTATGCCTCATCTTTGATGCCATTGATGAGTCCAAAGAGGGCTCCTGCTCCACCATAGACACCATAGTCAGAAACATTGCTCAGGAAAGTAAAATTGTCCTCCCTGGGAGCTTCAACATCAGGGTTGCAAAGGAACCGTTAGAGAGGAAGGAGTTGGGATTTGAAACTCCAGCAGGATTTTCCTGCTTGCCAAATGTGTGGAATACCAGCTGGTCATCACCAGTACAGTGTTCTGCCAAAACGTCAAGCTCAACACTTCCCAGAGACATCGGTGATCAAAGCTCTGGCACATGATAGGCTACATCATCATTTGATTCTGAGACCAAAAAGATGTCCTCATCACCAATGTGCTGACCAGTGCAGATAAGTACTGAACAGACCACCTGCCCATCAGCTTTCACCAGAAGCAGCTAAGATGAAGAAACGTTTCAGAAAAAAGTTCATCCTAGAGTGATTTCAAGAACCAAGCAGGCTAGCAAACATCAAACAATGTGTTCACCATAATTTTCAAACAGTTCACTCTAATTGAGTGGAGAAAAAAATGGAAGGAGCTGAAGACAGCCATCGTCTTTCACTGTGAATAAACTATCGTTTACAAGAACAGGAAACACCCAAGACTAATTTGATGATAATGACCACATTGTCCAGGTTCTCATCAACAAGAAGAGGAATCCAGAAGATATGCAGTTTAAGTGGATTGGCCATGCTAAATTGCCCATGGTGTCCAGGGATGTGCAGGCTGGGTGGATTTGCCATGGGGAATGCAGGATTACAGGGATTGGGTAGAGGGGTGGGTCTGGGTGGGATTCTCTTCGGAGGGTTGATGGGCCGAATGACCTACCTCCAGGGATTCTCTGAATGCTTTCCATGCCTGGCAAAACTCCATCACCAGTGATGCAAAGAGCAGAATTCATCAAATGGCGTAGGCAGAGTTACAAGAAGAATTAGGGAAATCAAGAATCAATGCTGGATTGTGAAAGCTAACCAGCTGCAACTCCTTGCCGACAAACGCAACTCCCAGAGCCGTCTCAGTGCCACCAAGGCATTATATGGGCCCAACACCCTAGGGCTCAAATCAGTGCTGAATAAGCATGGAATCCTTTTGAGAGACAGAGAAATCATCAGCCTTCTTTGAAAATGTCTCTCCATTGAACTCCAAAACCATGGTACTGTCGTAGATGAAGATGTGTTTGAGGAAATTCCCCTAACTCTTCATCAAAGATGATTTTGGACTCTCACCTAGTGTGGTATAAGTTGACATCTCATTCAGCACATGAATGGAAAAGTTGCAGGAGTAGACTGGATTTCAGTAGAAATTTTCAAACTCGGGCTAGACAGGACACTGAAGAAGGTGTTTGATATACTTGCCTTTATTGGTCAGTGCATTGAGGACAGGAGTTGGGAGGTCACGTTGCAACGGTACAGGACATTAGTTAGGCTGCTTTTGAAATACTGCGTGCAATTCTGGTCCCCCTGCTTTAGGAAGGACGTTGTGAAGCTTCAAAGGGTTCAGAAAAGATTAACGAGGATGTTGCCCCGGTTGGAGGTTTTGAGCTATAGGGAAAGCCTGAATAGGCTGGGGTTATTTTCCATGGAGTGTTGGAGGCTGAGGGGTGACCTTATAGAAGTTTATAAAATCCTGAGGGGCATGGATAGGGTCATTAGCCAAGGTCTTTTCCCAAGGGTAGGGGTATCCAAAACTAGAAGGCACAGTTTAAGGTGAGAGGGGAAAGATTTAAAAGGGACTTAAGGGTCAACTTTTTAACGTAGAGGGTGATGCGTACATGAAATGAGTTGCTGGAGGAAGTGTTGGAGGCTAGTACAATTACAACATTTAAAAGACATCTAGGTGGGTATATGAATATGAAGGGTTTAGAGGGATATGGGCCAAATTCTGGTGAATGCTACTTGATTAATTTAGGATATCTCGTCAGCATGGATGAGTTGGACTGAAGGGCCTGTTTCCATGCTGTACAGCTCGATGACTCTTTGGAGGAGCAGAGCTTACCTGTCGGGTCAATCGTCTTGATTCTGAAAACATGTGACAGAGAAGAAATTCCTCATGATCTCAGGAATGCTGCCATCAGCACAATCTTCAAGAAAAGAGACAAATGTACTGTGGGAACTGCTGAAGAATTTCCCTACTCTCCATTGCCAGGGGGATCATGCCTGAATCTTCACTAGCTGCCTTCTCCCAGTCTTGGAGGAAATTCGTCCTGAGTGCTAGTGTGGCATCTGACCAAACCATGGACATAACTTCCACTGCTGAGCAACTCTAAAGAAAAATATCAGGAACAGCACTAACCACTCTTTATGCATGGCCTTCATCGGCCTGGCCAATACTTTTAACTCAGGCAATGGGGATGTGCTATGGAAGATCCTGTCAAAGGGCTGGCTGTCTAGAGAAATTCATCAACATCTTCTGTCTGAAGATGTTGGCGATGGTCCCACTTGAAATTTGATACAAATTTTTGAGGTCAAGACTGGAATCAAATAGGGATCTGTTGATACCAAATCTCTTATATGGCTCAGAAACTTAGACTGCATATAGAAACCACCTCAAGGCCCTTTAGGAATATTTTCAATGCTGTATGAAACAGATTCTCCTGTCAGCTAGGATGGCAGGACTACTAACATCTGCATCTTCTAAAAGGAGGAACTAGCACAGTTTCGAGGCCGTGATCATCCAAAACTAACTGTGCTGGGTCAGCCACATGCTTAGGATGCCTGACTTCTGACTGCCAAAGCATATCTTCTTCGCCCAGCTCAGGGAAGAAACTCGAATGAGAGGAAGGCAAAGGAAGTGCTGCAAAGACTCCTTGAAGGCTTACCACAAGAAATGCATCACAGATGTCAATGCCTGAGAGACCTTAGCTCAGAAGAAACTGACTTGGAGGAATCTCCTGACTGAAGGGAGACAATTCTTCGAGAACGTTCATTGCCAAGAGAAGGTACTGAAAAGGAGCCTGAGAATGAAATGCCAGCAGTCCCTATTCCAAGGACCAATTCTATCTCCTGAAAACACCTGCCAAGTGTCTTATTGGAGAGGCGGCTCTAGGATCAAGCTCATCAATCATACAAAGACCCACAGAATCCATAACATGGAATTTCCTAGGTGGACAATCATACTCATTTGCAAGCAATCACTGATGACTAAGTCGTACTGAAATGTTGCCCAAAGAATTTACTGATTAATCACTTGTGTGGTCATGGTGATACATTTTAATCATATACACCAAATTTAATAGAAAATGCTTTGCCTTGTGAACATGTACTTTAAAGAAAAACGCGTAAGTTAATCCAGAGAAGTAAAATGTTCAATGATCAAAATTACCAAAACCTGATCAGGTTACTCACATTTATGTAGTGAAGATAGAGTGGAATCTCTGCTTAGCTTCTAATTGAATAGTCGGCAAAAACAAACACCTTCAGGAGCTTATGCAAATAAATATTAAATGCAGTTATCTCTATTATTATTTTAACAATTGGAAATGCAGTTAACTTCTGGATTCTTAAATTGGCTGCACAACACTTTCCTGTTGGCCTGAGAAATCTTTATCTTTCATGTATATAACTGACATTCCTCGTAGAAACAAAATGGTGAAATCCAATCCATTAAATGTACTCCTTAACCGTACCATCTTGATGAGGTTAATGAGTTGATGTGGTGTCCAAGGACTTCCAAGTGTATTTGAGAAAGTGCAACATTACAGGCTGGTCAGTAACATCAAAGATCATGGAATAAAATGGACAGTGGCAGCATGGATAGGAGGGTGGCGGAACACAGGAAGCAGGATTGTGATGAATGGTTTTTCAGACTGGAGGAAGGTATACAGTGGGTTTTCCTTTTTGAAATGTAATTTCCTAGATAATGGTCTGGAGGGCACCATTTCAAAATTTCTGGATGAGTCAAACATTGGAAATATCGTGAACCATGAAGAGGATATGTACATTAAAAGAACGTAGATGAAATACTAGGATGAACTTTATTGCAGAAAAGTGTGAAGTCATTCATTTTGGCCCTCTTTAAGAATAGATGTGAAACCATTAGAGAGGTGCAGAAAAGATTCGAAGAATTATGACATAGATTTGAAGGACTTCACATACAAGGATAGTTGGAGAAGCTAGGATCATTCTCCAAAGTGAAGATTGTGGTGGGGTTTGATAGTGGTGTTTGAAATGATGAGGGTTCTAGACAGAGTCGACAGAGGGAAACTATATTAGTTGGTGAAAGTTTCAAGAACCAGGGAACATCTCATTTCCGGGCTAAAAGGCCTAAATTTCTCCAATCATCTTTCATTGCTCAGATTGTTGACACAAGGAATCAGCTTCTCATTCTTTGTATCTTTAGCATTGTCAGTATACCAACACTAAGTGAACTGCAGAGGTTCAAGGCAGCTCACTACCACATTTTCAAGGTCAACTAGGGGTGGGCAATAAATGTTGGCACAGCTAGTGTTGCTGACATCGATGAATGAATAAAAACACAGAATTAATTGTAATACTGAAGTTGTCGTCAGACCAGAGCATTTATAATTCAGTCATAACATAATCTGATATCATGCATTGGTTTAGCCACACAATTCAACACTTCATTAACTTTTTTTATTGACGTTTTGAGATAGTGGGGTGCTTTGAGGTTATAAAGGCTCCGGGAGTCTTGCGTCATCGTTGTGACTTCACTATAATTTGTGCAATTTAACTTGTGCGTTATTTTCCTACCGAGGTTCAATTGTTTTCACTAGTCTCTATTAAAGTTTATTTAGGAACATAGGAATGGGTTGTGTCACTCAGTAAGATAATGGCTGATCTGTGGCCTAACTCTGTATGCCTGCTTTGGGCCCATATCCCTTGATACCTTTGCTTAATAAAAAAAATCGTTTATCTCAGATTTAAGTTTAACAATTAAATTAGTATCGACTGCAGCTTAAGGGAGAGAGCTCCAAAAATCCACTACTGTTCGCATGTGGAAGTGCTTTCTAATATCTTTCCTGAATGGCCTGGCCCTAATTCTCGGACAATGTCCCCTGGTTTTAGAATCTTCAGCCAGTAGGAATAATTTATCTAGCCTCACCTTCCCTGTTAATATCCTGAAGACCTTGATTAGATCACCCCTTAACCTGTGAAATTCTGGAGAATAAAGACCTAATTTGTCTAATCTCTATTCATAGCTTAACGTTTGGATCCACATAATATCATTCTTGTAAACATGCACTGAACTCCCTTCAAGGCTAAGACATCCTTCCTAAGGTGTGGTGCCCAGATCTGCTGACAGTATTCCAAGCAGGGTCTAACTAGGGTTTTGTATAACTGGCAGCATAACATCTGCATCCCTATATGCAAGCCCTTTAGATATGAAGACAAGCATTCCATTAGCTTGACTATTTTTCTGTTCTGAAGGGTCACTGGACCTAAAATGTTAACTCTGATTTCCAGCATCTGCAGTTCTTTCAGTTTTTATTGATTATTTTTTGCACTTCTTTGTGGTAATTTAAAGAGCTACGAACCTGAACCTCCAAATCTCGTTGGTCATTGACTGTATTTAACTTTGTGCCTTCTGAAAAAGATACTCTGATCTATCCTTTCTTGGTCTGAAATAGTTAACCTTACACTTATCTTAAAATCCATTTGCCACAGCTTTGTCAGTTCACCTAACCTATCAATATGCTGTCATCAACACTGTCTACAATGCTCCCCAAATTTGTGTCATCAGCAAATTTGGATATTTAACTTTTTTATGCCATTATCCAAATCATTAATGAATATTGTGAATAATTGAGGCCCCAACACTGATCCCTGCTGGACACCACTCATATACCCTGCCAATGAGTACTTAACATTATTCCAACTCTGTTTCTAGCCACTCAACCAGTTCCCTAAACATGTCAATACAGTGTGGAGCTGGAGGAACACAGCAGGTCAGGGAGCAGGAGAGTCGACATTTCGGGTCGGGACTCTTCATCAGCCGAAACATCGACTCTCCTGCTCCTCTGCTGCTGCCTAACCTGCTGTGTTCCTCCAGCTCCACAGTGTATTGACTGTAACTCCAGCATTTGCAGTTCTTGCTATCTCCGAGCTACTTCCTAAACATGTCAGTAATTTGCCCTCAATTCCATGGGCTTCCACCTTAGCTTACAGTCTTTTGTGACGGGCCTTATCAAAGGCCTTTTGAAAGTCCACATAAACAACATCCATTAACTTAACTTCTGTCTGCCACCTTGTCACCGCTTCAAAAAATTCTACTTGCTATTGTTTTGCCTGTTTACCTGGTATGTCTAGCTTGTGTGGGTTTCACAGTTACACCTTTTCACTGTACATACACTGTAAATACTTAAAGGAGGTAATCATTCAACACATTTACTCAATGGCCCTTTTGATGTTTTTGGATTTTTATCCCTTTAACTGAACCTTTGTTTTGTCAAATGGAAAGGGTTTCTTTTTAACTGTTTGGCCTCTGTGAAATTACTTTAATATAATTATTGTAGTAATGATTTTAATATAATTTAACTTTGCCCATATCTATGTGTATCTTCCATTAATCCTGAAATTGAAATTGCAAATAACATTTCAGAACATCGCTTTAAATTACTAGTTTTTAGTGAAGGAATAATTATCTGTGAAAATGAGAATTTAATCTCCCTGTGGATTTGCTTTGCAGTATTTAAGATATTGGCCTAAAAAGAAAACATTATTCAACATGCGCCTTAGTAAACGCTTCCATAATCTTAGGTCACTCCTCAGCTTTCTTTTTTGTCAAAGATAGATTTCTGATAGGTATAAACTTTGTTCTGGTATTCTTCCTATAATTATTTTTTCAGCTTCTTTATGCCTGCATGACCTTTTTATATTATGCTGACCAGAACAGTCTTTAGCTAAGTGTGATCCAACTAAGGTTCTGGACAAGTTTTGCATTAGCTCCCTGCCTTTACTTCTGTTCATTTAGAACTGGACCACAGGGCGTATTTGTATTTTTATGATATTATTAACATGTATGCTACTTTCAGTGATTTGTATATTTGTGCCACCAGATCTTCTTGCTCATTTACCATTTTTAAACTCTTACTTTCCAAGTTTCTCTTCCTCACAATTGCAGCACCTCATAGTTGCTTAACCACAGTAACAAAAGATGTTTACGGTATCTAAATTTGCTGACTTAAAAACCAGAATACACATTCTGTGCAGTTTCTGAGCAGATTGGGGTGATCTAATCAAGGTCTTCAGGAGTATTCAGTCTGTCAGTCTTGCTGCACCACTCAATTAGATCATGGCTGATCATCTACCTCAATGCCATTTTCCTGCACTATCTCTATATTGCTTGGTTTCCTTAGTCTCAAGGAATCTATCAGCTTCCACAGCTCTCTGATTTGAAAGTTCAAAAGATTAACCACCCCTGAGTGAAAACATTCCTCCTCATCTCACTTTTGAATAGCTCAACCCTTGTTCTGAGATTCGTTCCCTGGTTCTAGATACACCAATCAAGGAAAACATCCTGCTCACATTCATACTGTCATCCCTGTAAAAATCTTGTAAGTTTCAGTGAAATCACCTCGTTTTTCAAACACAGAAAATGGCAGGAGTGGGCCATTTGGCCCTTCGAACCTGCACCACCATTCATGGCTGATCATGCAATTTCAGTATCCCATTCCCGCTTCCTCTCTACACCCCTTGATCCCTTTAGCTGCAAGCGCCACATCGTGCTCCCTCTTGAATATATCTAATGAACTGTTCCCAACAGTTTCCTTTGGAAGCGAATTCCACAGGTTTACAACTCTCTTAGTAAGAAGAAATTCTTCCTCATCTCAGTCCTTCATGGCTTATCCCTTATTCTTAGACTGTGATCCATGGTCCTGGACTTTCCCAACATCAGGAACATGCTTCCCACATCTAGCCTGTCCAGCCCCATCAGGATTTTATCTGTTTCTATGAGATCCCCCACCTCCCCATTCTTGTAAATTCCAGTGAGCACAAGCTGAGTTGATCCAGTCTTTCCCTATGTGTCAGTCCTGTCATCCCGGGAATCAGTCTGGTGAACCTTCGCTGCACTCTCTCAATAGAAAGAATGTCTTTCCTCAGACTAGGAGACCAAAACTGCACACAATACTAGGTGTGGGCTCACCAAGGCCCTGTATAACTGCAGCAAGCCATCCCTACTCCTACCCTCAAGTCCTCTCGCTATGAAGGCAACATGCCATTAGCTTCCCTCACTGCCTGCTGCACTTGCATGCCAACCTTTAGCAACTGTTCCACCATGACACCAGGTCTCATAACTCTAGAGAATCAGCACGATTGCCTTACTCTCCTTGTGAGACAGTCCTGCCATCCCAGAGAATAGCCAGGTAACCTCAATTGTGCTCCCTCCTTTGAAACTCTATAGCTCAATGCCTCAATCATACTGATGTGAGAAAGCATTGAGAAAGAAAACCAGGAGAAAATTTTTCCCAGAACATTGCTTCATGTGCAAACTACTATGTTTCTGACATTACAACAGTGATTGTTATTATTGGCTCTGAAGTGCTGTCGAAAGGTCATGACAAACACTAAATCAGTGCAAGTTCTTCTTGGTCTTTTCCTGGCATTGCATCAGAAGTGAATACAGTGGATATACGAACTTGAAATGTGTAATTAGGATAAATGGATACAGAGAGGGATTTTAAGCCCTTCTAGAACAAGTGCAATTTCTTTCTTCTCTCACCCACCAAACGTTTATCTGCTCTCAATAGTAAAGTAGATTAAACATTTGTTTTGCATTTCAGTAGTGTATTAGAGAGCTATGATTAATTAAAATGTGTATGTTATGTTTGTTAGAATTAATTTTTTCCTTTTATTTACAGACGTGGTAAACCACTGTACTTGTGCAGTGAACGCTATAAAGTTTTGGAGCAACAGTGGGTGACACATACCTTTGATCACATCAATAAGAGATGGGGGCCACATTACAATGGATTATAACTGACTTACAGATCTTTCCTGAAACATGGTCATCAAGAAGCTTTAGTTCATACAAATGTTGTGAAATTTATTTTTAAAAATAGCCATTTTGTTACAAAACAAACCACAAGATCATTATTCTGCAAAGGTGCTATTAATATCCGTTTTATGGCACTCTGTGAAAAATCCCAGCAAAGCTAAAAGCCTGTCTCTAGAAATGGGCTAAACTATCTTCTATAGACTAAAGGATGTTTTATTTATTAGTCATAATGAAGAAATTGTAGCAAAGTATGTGTACAAAAAGCACAATTTGAATTTGTGTGCTCCTCACTAAAATAGATGTAATGTTTATAGAATATGGCCAAGATTGATATAATGTGTTATTTTTGAAGGGTTGGTTGCTAATTTTGTTTCCTTGGAAAAAGTGCACATTTATAGGAGGGTGAAATCTGGTCCTATACACTTGATGGCAGTACACTATTTAGAAATTAATTATTTGAAGCCTGCTTCATTTGTTGTGACATTTTTTCTGATTAGTCTGTGCTGAGTTTTTTTCTTTGCTTTAAGAGGTTTTGATTTATATCTGGCCATAATAATTTTCATTAAGTTTACTGTAACGTGCCCAGTTTATTTAAAAGGATTTTACAAAAAGAGGCTTCAATCTGTAGAAACTTCCTAATTAAAACAAAAATAGGCTGTAAAACATTCAGTCTCAGGAAATTTTGTTTCTTATTTTGTTAAAGGTAACTGAGCAACAGAAATATTCGGACTGACTGCTGCTAGTAACAGAACAAATATCTTTTTAATAAATTGCTTATTTGGGAGCCTAGCTTTATGCTTTGCAATTTATAAGCACCTTATGGAGATAGTGTGTTTACCAAGTTTGGTCACCATATAAAAAGAAGAATTTTCTCATTACAAATGTGCAACCTTGACCAACTTTAATCCAATCAGCATTCAAATTGGATACTGTGGTATGTTATGCAATGATTAGAATGAAAATACACAGGCCCTCCCTATGGCAAATTTCTGTTTCAGACAACCACTGTCAGCACTAGGTTTATTTGTATTACAATTATGCAGTGTAATTACCACCTTTTTTTATCTGATTTACTAAACAGCAGACATTCAGATGATGTGGGAAATGAACAGTCCTAATGTATTCTCGTAACCAAAGTGCAAATGGGATTCAAAATTTAACTGCAAGAATTTGTGGGCACTTCTCATATTTTCTTTTCATTATAGAAATATCTTCAATTTTGAAGATGTGCAATTTTGTTTCTTGTCTATTTTTCCCTTTTTTAATTCAGCAATCTTTAGCAAATAATATACAGCTTCTGATTAAAATATAGCAAGACTGGACAAATCCAAATTCCAGTAGACAAACTGCATAAAATGAGTTTGATTTTGGTTTTGGTGTTCTGAGGGAAAAAGCATTTCAGTCATATTTATACCGAATGTAAAAGTACACATACCTATCAACAAACATTTCTGTATACTAAATCACAAAAAGGTGAAAATTCTGAATACAAATCATGAAAACTTAAAGAATTTTATAAAATCACATCTTAAAGGGAGTAATTAATTATATGCTGCAATTCAAAAGTACAGAAAAGCGACCCGTTAATAGATAGGTCCTGTCAGAGTTATCATGGACTAGATTGTGAGATTGTTTGGAATGATTCGTATTTGTAAACATTGGGAGCTATTGAAATTTGATGTATAATGGGTAATCAGGTATTTTGTTTATTTAGATACAATTTCTCTTTAATTAGTATTTAAAAATTCTACAAAAATTGTGATTTAGTGATTATACCGATATCTGACGTGCAAAAATAACTGACAGACTTAATAATATCTAATGACAAATACGTCAAGGATTCTTTTAAGAATTTGAAAGGCCCTGAGTGCAGAGCAGAATGGTAGTTAAACTTTTATATCTAATTGCCAGCATTAAATAATTCAACAATTTAGCCAACAGTATATGTTTAAAAACCAGACAGCAATGAGTACAGTAATTGTACCTACTATGCTGTCAGTATGGTATTTAATTATGAATCATCTTCCAATAAGTATACATGGAGTATTCTTTATTGCTCTAACTCTGAAGGATGGTCATTGGCTTTCATTCACTTTTTGTTCCCATACTAGTGCAGTTTGATTGCTAGATATGCAGATGATTTAAAAGTGTACTTGAATTCATATATGCTGCTGGATTTTTATTTTAGTTTTCCTATGTTTTCCAAGACCCACTAACCAAATTAATATCATCAAATAAGTGGTGTGTAATTTGAGATAAAAATTGAGTGTTCACCAGTGTGTTACCCTGTATGAATGAATGTTAAATACAGTACATTACTGTAAAAGCTGAACATTTTCTGGCATATTGAAAACTTGGGATTAATCAAAATATGACTGTAAAATATGTTAATAAAGTATGTAAATCATGCGTGTCTTTTTTAAAGTAAGATTTTCAGTAACTAACAACTCACATGTCCTATATGATAAAAATAGAAAGTTCACTTTTACAAATGGATTTTTATGGAATGAATGTACCAACTAAAAAATTAACAAATGGACACCTTCTGCATATTTGCTTCTGACATTGTAGCAGGAGGTTGATTTCAACCAGGAATGCCATCTTCCATAACATACCTTTTGGGCAACTGTTCTCAAGCTGCTACAATGTTGAATTGCTGTAACGAAGATTTCATCAAGTATTTATTTTTGTCCGTTAGTTCAGATTGAGAAATCTCTCTACTTTAGTGGCATCTGGAAACATTCAAATGCTTATATATAACAATTTAAAAGTCTTCATAAACATCAATTCTTAAGTGTATACATTTCAATTTTTTACTTACAGTTTTTAGAAAAAAGTCACCAAAATTTTCTGCGGAGTATGCCAAAGCTCACTGTTTAGGGTACAAGAAATATGCACTGTTTTAACAAATAATGGAGTACCACTGTATTTACAAAAGGAAGTATACTGTTAATTTAGTTCGTGAATAGAAGACATTGCCATTCTGAACTTCAAAGTGGTCCAGTGTTATTTGGCTACCAGCATCCAAGCTTGAAACACTAGCCACTGGAAAAGTAAGAAGTCTTTTGTTTTGTGTCATTTTATTATGTTGTCACAAAGATTACAGCATCTAGATAACTTATTAAGTTATCTCTGCAGAAACTTGAACACTGACATGAGATATTTAATCGCTTTATTACAGCTATTGGAGTTTTTGCTTCCACTAGAATTCTAGGTATCAGTTATCTTTTGGGCACTCCAGAATTTGTCTTTTATCTTGCCTGGTGTGATGTTGATCAGAACATAATGCAAAGACTTTATGGAGTACTTAAAGGTAGAAAAAATCCCAAAATGCTTCACAGAAACATAATCAGACAAAAATGAGCGGTGGGAAAGAAGAAAATAACAGCGGGGACCAGATCCTAATTAAAGGTGTTTGAGGTGGCAAGCAAGTGGGAGCTTGGAACAAAAACTGTGAACTGGAGAAACATAGCAGGTCTGACAGCATCTGTAAAGATAAAACAGTGTTATCGTTCTGAGTCTAGTGACCCTGCATCAATGTTAACACTGTTTTCTCTACAGATTCTGCCAGACCTGATGTGTTTCTCCAGCACACACATTTCTGTTTCGGATTTCCAGCATCAACAATTCTTTATGTTTATTTAAATGGGAGCTTGGTGCTGGCTTACTCATTCAGCCATTAGAGAGCCAGCGATGGACACTGGGTTAGCTGTACTACAGCAGGAGGGATTAAAATGGTACCAGTGACATTGGGGCAGCAGCACTTAATCCCAAGGAATGAGTTCAGGAAAGACAGGGGTATCTGAATGAAAGGTCTTGGACTAAAAGACAGACCACCTGCCAAAGGCCTCATTCAACCAGGTATTAGGGTGCCCTTGAAAAGGCGCAACAGCTGAGAGGAAGGAAGGACGAAGCACTGGCAATGGGACTTCAGCAACCTCAGAATCAGCAAAAGAGGCTTACTGGTGAGGAGCACGTCAGCAGCCTCGTTAGAAGAGGTTACCACCCAGGCAGTACGCTCTCCCGATGTCCAACAGCAAAAATTGAGACTTTCCAGTGAGGCAGTTGCAAATATCAGAGAGATTCGCTTATTTCAGGGCTATCACCGTATTCCCCTAGCTATAGGTTGTCATTCGTGTTGCCATGGTTCCCACTGATCAGCCAGCAATCTTCATCGATGAAAATGGTTTTCATTTGCTGTGTTCAGCTGATCTGTGACCATTAAAAGCAGATCTGATAAGTGTGTGCATGGTTCCTAGAAAGTAACTGTGATGCAGGTATACTTCAGCAGTTCCAGTGCTGAAGCATTTCCAACCTATATGTAGCTTCATGGATGGATACTGGGAGACAAAGGCTATCTACTCAGGACATGAAGCTCAACTGTGAGGAACTTGTGCATGGTTGAGGATGAGAAGTGCTACATCTGACACAGATCAACCCGTGCAACCATTGTGCAGGCCACTGGGCTTCTGAAGATACAAGATTGGCCCAATGGGGCTCTTCATTATGCTCCAGCAAGGACCTTAATGGTCAACTATGTTTTTTAGTAATCTGGTGGTGCAGAGACAGGAAGCATTGAATGGTGATAATCTTGTGGACTGTGGTACATCCTCCAATGAGGAGGATGAGGAGAAGGCTGCTAATGAGATGACACAAGATCAGGGACCACAGGCAAGACATAATGAGATACAAGGTAAGGAGAAACATATGCAGATGTTTGTGACTCCTAATACTCTTCAGAAGCATTCCAATAAAACCTTATTATTAGGGACTAGTTGGAAAGGTGGATTGATTCCTTATCCAACTCTACACTGGCCACAACAAAGTTTGACTTTAAATTGCAAAGTGATATTGTTAATTTTATATTGGACTGTAAGAAGTGGCTTAGTATCGGAAATAGTTCAGCTGGGTCCCTTAGGTTCAATAAAGAATAGATTTCTTGCAAATATATTACTCAAGCAAAGATGCACATTATTAACGAAAGGTAATGTGCAAATATATCCTGCAATCCTCCTTGAAAAATAACGTGCGCACACACAACATCTCTAAGTTTCAAGACACAAATTTCTGCAATGTTATTCTGTTCTGTCGCTGAAATCACTTTCTACGTGAGCTAATGGTACTGAGATCTCTTTCTGGATCAGTTATGAACAGTTGAATTCTCTTTATAGATGGTGTAGATTCAGTTTTCTCTTAAGAACTTTCCACTTATAGCAATGAGGTGTTCTTCAAGGTTTTTAACCTGAGAGGGGTTTCGGAGAGGCGGTGAAGGCTGTTAGCCTGTGGCAGATTCTTTCTGATTATGTTCAAGTGTGATCTCCGTCTGAAAATGTTGCAGAATTGGTGTCTCCTTTCAAGCAGTTTGTTCTTTGTAAATGTGACATTGTTGCTATTATAGCCATTGGCCTTTGCTTTGAGAATTGTTCTAGTTCCCAGAAAGTTCAAGATGTATATGTGTTCAGTTGATGATATTCTAAGTTATTATTTTATATAACACATCATCCTAATACTTCTACCCTTGGAAGAAGTGCAATGTAGCTTGCAAAAGTGTTTCATTTCAAAATGTCAAAAAAGTCATAAAAAGATTACAAAATATGTACATACCTATTATTTCATTTTTTTTAAGTCGAACCAATACAATTATGCACCTTTCAAGATTAGTACCCATGTAATTCAGGCTGGAGTTAAATTCTGGACAAATGATCAGCTTTCATATTATTTCTCCTTGTGATTTGGATGATCTTTAAATGATTGGGTTGAAAAAAAAACTCCACTGAAAGAGCCTGGCATTCTAGGTTTTGAACTTTGCCACAAAATTTAAGTTATTCTGATCAGTATGCAGTAGGATTCCTTGTATCCATGGTAAACATATACTTCTGAGTTTTATGAGCTAACAATGGTCCTATTGTTTCCTTTTCCATAGTGTAAGCCTACCTTGCAGTTGATTTAACCTTTTTTGAGAGGTATTCCACTGATTGCTTTACTGTTTGTCAGTTAAATCTGTCACTGGAGCAGCACTAGTGCTGATCATGCTGACTTGTTTTTAGTCCAGTGTGATTTCTCCTCCTCATGTTAATTCTGTCAAGCTGATGATAGCTTTTTGTGTTTTGTCCCAGATTATATATACATTTGTTCTTGGCTTTCCTGACATTCCACAATAATCTCTTATGAAACTAAATTATCATTTTTATTCATCTTTTTGTATTGGTAGTGCAGTCAGGGTAAGGAGAAGAAATAGCTGTTTAACCGCTTTGGGTGTGCTCCGCCAAATAGCAAGACTATGGATGACATAATCTTGACCTCAAATTTGCTTTCCTACCTGCCTTCCACAACTATTGATCGAAAATCTCCCTAGCTCAGTCTTGAATGTATTAAGCAACCCAGTCTCCACTGCAATCGAGTAGAAAATTCCAAAGATTAACAACCCTCTAGGAGAGAAAAGTCTTGTTCATCCCTCTCAAGTAGAAGACCCCTGTATCTGAAGCTGTGCTCCGTGGTTGTGGATTTCCCCCACAAAGGGGAACATTATCTCAACATCTACACGGTTAAGCCCATACAATTATCATCTATATACAGTATCAAAAATACCACACAATTATACAGTGTTGGCACTAGGGAATGCATCCATGACAATGAAAAAAGAAATTAATTTTACACCCACATACTCATTGCAAGAACAATGCAAGTTGTGGTTTCGCCGATGCCGAAGAGAATTTTCCGATTACAAATCAGACACCGCATTGCCACCGTAGAACATTTAATTCTTACACTAAAGAAAGGCAAATTGCCCATTTTTACAAAGAAAAACACAATTACTCTAAGCTTATATGAAATAAAGACAACTCTGTTTGTTTGTTTCATTCGGCTCCATTTGCCTACCTGAATATGTACCAGTGACTGGTATTGATAACTTAGCAATGTCATTTTAGTGCGGTGTTTATTATCATTTGCTTTTTCAGAAAAGTGTCCCTACCCCTAGACAGGCGGGTCTGGTTCAAGTCCCACCTGCTCCAGAGGTGTGTAATTACATCTCCGAACAGGTTCATTAGAAAAAAATAGGTCAAATAAAAAAAGCAGAAGTTTTTGAGAAGGTTTGTAGCTCAGGTTGTGGATGAGATTGTAGACTGGCTCGCCGAGCTGGTGTATTCGATTACAGAGATTTCGTCACCCTGCAAGGTAATATTGTCAGTGCGCCTGCGGTGAAACATTGGTGTTCTGTCCCACATGTTATTTATATACCTCAGTTTGCTGGGGTGGTTGGTATCACTTCCGGTTCTGTTTTTCAGTGGTTTGTATATTGGGTCCAGTTCAATGTGTTTGTTGACAGAGTTCTGGTTGGAATGTCAGGCCTCCAGGAATTCCCTGGCATGTCTCTGTTTGGCTTATGCTATTATGGATGTGTTGTCCCAGTCAAATTCGTGTCCTTTGTCCGTGTGTATTGAGACCAGTGAGAATTGGTCGTGTCGCTTGGTAGCTAGTTGGTGTTCGTGTATCCTTATTGTTAGTTTTCTTCCAGTTTGGCCTATGTAATGTTTCTCATAGTCCTTGCATGGTATTTTGTATATTGCATTGTATATTATGTTGTAAATAACAAGTGGAACAGAACACCCACGCTTCACCGGAGGTGCACTGACAATGTTACCTAGTAGGGTGATGAAACGTCTGCAATCAAACACACCAGCTCAGTGAGCAATTCTACAACCTTATTTAGTTGGCTACATGGATGACTACTGGTGGTGATTAGTAATTTAAAGAAAAAGAAACAAACCAAAAAAAAAGTCACGGTGATTTTGGTGGTAAAGTCGCTCAGTTGTGTGTGGTAGCACTTCCTTCCTCTGAGCTAGGAGCCCCCAGGTTCAAGTCCTGCCTGCATTCTGAACAAGTTCATTAGTAAATATCTTGGACATTTATCTCTTCGTCAAGCTTCATTGTATGTTTCTAGTGGTTGTTTATCCAGTGTTTGACATCCAACTCTTAACATTGGAGGCTGTTGTTGTGCTGTAGTAGAATCCCTACTTTAGAAAAAAAATAAAGCAGATACAGTGCCTACCTCTAAGCCAGGAGGCCTGGGTTCAAGGCCCACCTGCTGCAGAGGTGTGTCATAACGTTTCTGAAGAGGTTTAGTGAAAACAAATGTAAAGCAGACGCAGTCCCCTTCAAACTCTATTTTGATTTACCATCTTCCCTGTCTTCCCTGTACCCTCTTCTCTATTTTTGATGCTTCACATTGCCCATAATGGACTTTGCTTGAAACTATTAAATTGGTTACACGGCTAATTACTGGTGGTGGTTAGTAGTTTTTAAAAAGGCAAAGAAATGTCATGGTGATTTGATAGTGGGAAAGTCATTCTCTTGTGTGTGATAACACTTCCAGGTGTATATATATATAAACAAAGACCCAGTGATAGTACTTCCAGATATTTTTAAAAAAGCAGACCCGGAAAGGCTCTTGTGGCACAGTGATAGTGTCTCCACCTCTGAGTCGGGGACCTGGGTTCAAGTCTCAACTGCTCCAGAGGTATATAATAGCATCTTAAACAGATTGATTAGAAAAATAGGTTTAATTTTAAAAAAAGAGCAGAGTCCTTTGCAGCCTGAGTAGATTTGTCAGTAAAAGCAATCAGACTCTATGACTTGAACCATAGACCTTCAGATTTAGAGTCACAGAGCTGTGTAGCAATGGGAACAGACCATTCAGTCCAACTCGTCCATGCTGACCAGATATGATAAATTAATCTAGTCCCATTTGCCAGCATTTGGCCTATTTCCCTCTAAACTGTTCCTTTCATGTATCCATCTAGATGTCTTTTAAATGTTGTAGTTGTATCAGCCTCCACCACTTCCTCTGGCAGCTCATTCTGTACACGGACCACACTTTGTGTGAAAATGTTGTCCATTAGGTCCCTTTTAAATCTTCACCCTCTCACCTTAAACCTATGCTCTCTAGTGTTGGACCCCCCTACCCTGGGGAAAAGACTTGGGGTGAATAGCCAATCTATGCCACTTGTGACCTTATAAATTTCTATAAGGTCACCCCTCAGCCTCTGATGCTCCAGGGAAAATAGCTCCAGCCCATTCAGCCTCTCCCTATAGCTCAAACCCTCCAACCCTGGCACCATCCTTGTAAATCTTTTCCGAACCTTTTCAAATTTCACAACGTACTTCCTGTAGCAGAGAGACCAGAATTGCACGCAGTATTCCAGCAATGGCCTAACAAACGTCCTGTACAGCCTCAACATGACCTCCCGACTCCTATACCCTGGCTCCTATACTCCTACACTGACCAATAAAGGCAAGCATACCAAACGCCTTCCTGCCTACCTGCAACTCTACTTTCAAGGAACTACTCTATCTACTTGATGTTTTAGGCCTATTATGGCACGCTGATAATGTCTCCATCCCTGGACCAGGAGGCCTGGGTTCAGGTCTTACCTGCTACAGAGGTGTGCAAAAACATCTCTGAACAGGTTGAAATAAAGCAAAAAAAGTCATGGTGATTTGGTGGTGGGAAAGTTTTCAATTGTGTGTGATAGCACTTCCAGATATATAAAAAGAACATATAACAGACCCAATGATAGAACTTCCGAGTGTAAAAATATAAAGCAGACTCAGCAGGGTTCTTATGGGATAATGGCAGTGTCCCTGTTTCTGAGCCAGGAGGCGCCAGTTCAACTTCTACTTGCTCCACCGTTATGTAATAACATCTCTGAAGATTTGCAAGGAACTGTGAAAAGTAGGGGAATTAGGCTATTTGGATAGTTCCTTCAAAAAGGGAACAGTAAGCCAAATGGGCACTTTGTGTTGTATTATCCTAAGTTCAATCTAGCCAAACACATAATTCTGCTATCTCAGTTTAATAATTATGAAATGTGAAAATGTGTTGTTTCAATTAAACATGATTTATTTTCAAAATATAATTTGAATAAATCCAAGATTATCTTGAATGTAAACTTGTACTCTAAGTGTTTAAACAGTGCTAGCTTTCTGGTTTTGTAGCTAAAATAGAGCAATTCAATCAGAGGTGATGCATAGACACTGATTATTCCACTCATATTGATCATCATGGTTTATTGGCGAGACCTTGCAGGTGTTACAACAACGGATGAACAGACATCATGCAACAATTGCGAGGCAGGAGTGTTCCCTCCCATCGAGGAATACTTTAGTGCTCAAGGACAATCAGCCCCAATCTTCGGGTAAGCATTCTCCAAGGCAGCCTTTGAGATACACAACAAGGCAATCAGTTTCTGCTCAACGATTTTGCGAAGTTCCATACCCATGAGGGCGGCCTCAACTGTGATCTTGGGTTCATGTCACGCTACATGTAACCTCACCATACTGCTCTGTGTTTGCAAAACTTTCCTTACTGTTCTGTTTTGACACTGTCACATTGATAAGTTGTTATCTCTCTACCTTAATTAGTTTGTACATTTTTGGATTACTTGTTACTTTGGTTAGATCCTCGTCATGTGACTCATACCTATCATGTTATTTTCAGCCATTTAATTTGTCTCTAGCACCATCTTTATTTTGATTTTTTTCTAATTATTTCTCTACCTTATTTAATCGGATCATAGGTCATTTCCTTCTCTTGCTATTCAGCTGTTGACACTTGACTCACACCATTTGACACTTTGCATCAAATAAACCTGTTGGACTATAACCTGTTGTTGTGTGACTTCTGACTTTGTCCACCCTCGTTGAACACCAGCACCTCCACATCACATTCTACAAGTTAGCTTGTGTTTCTGTTGACCAAATATTACCTCTGTCAAATTCATAAGAATGATTCCAATATTCAATGCTATCTGAATGAAAATCTTTTAGGTTCGCAAAATATTTATGAGAACAAACAAATAATTGGCAGATAAAGCTCAACAGATTTATGACTAGGAGAATTTGTCGCTGTTTTGTATTAATAGAACTTTTTTCATGGAAAGATAAGACAGCAACAGAAACATAACTCTGCAGAGATCATTAATCTGCCCATATAAATGCATGATTTAACTTATGTATAAGAACTCTTCATGTTAGTGCAAACATCAAGTTAAATGAATTTAGATGAAAATTCAGCAATACCGATACAGCCAGTCTTTATTTAAAATGTGTTACTGTAAAAGATGTGGTTTCAGATAGTATTTACACCATTGAATGGATCACCTCAGCCTGAGAGGTTTATGCCAGTGCTTGTGCTTGACCCACATGTCGTGTGATTTTTGACCTTGTATTTATAGCAATAAACCGTCACATCAACTGTATAGCATTTTATATATTTCAGTCTAAGACTGAAATAGTTATTAATACAATGTTGAGACTGTATTGTATTCCTTTAAGTTATTATACATGTATCTAATAACAAAGTAGAATAACTTATTTTACTTGTGAAATATTTAACAATTGATGAGTTTTCCACTGATACTTGTTTTAGCCCTGGGTTGAAAAGCTTATATCATGCTATGCAGTGGTAAAATCATATTGTTCATTTCTGTTGGTTGTGAAAATAATTGATTGAAAAGAAAGTTAATAAAGAATTTAAATTTTAAGAGTAGTCATTTTCTAAGGCTTTCAGTGCACAGATTATGAAATACGAACACAAATTATTGCAGAGTTAGAAGACAAACTGCCTGATTTCTCACAACAAACTGCAGCTTCCGAATCTGTGTAGGTACTGCTGATTAGAACAAAGTTTAACTTTAGCATGGTCTTCATTTCTTTACATTAGATGTGTTAATTTCTTTCAGTATTAGTGACAATTAAAAATGTTCCGGTTTCACGTCAATGTGAAAATTAATCATTTGTTTAATTTAGAATCAATTAAACTTTGTTTTCTATATGAAGAATATCGTCACTAGGTGTATTGAAAAACAAAAGACCGTATGGTTTATATGGCAATGGTTTAGCCAACTGTTATCATCCAGACAATGTAAAGCCCTGTTATGTTTTCCTCTTTATCTACCAAAACTGCTCAATATTCTAGTGTCAATCGGGAATATTGGTACCCCTAACATTTTTCTCTACTGTGAACCATTTTCATTTAACTATCCATATGCACCCCCACAATCTTCTGTGGAACTTGAACTGTGGAACACTAATCATTCTTTGTAAGTCCTGGCAATGACAAACGATGGGTGCAAATATTTCTATCACTTTAAACAGGATGACAGAAACATTAGATGTGGCCTTACAAGATATGACTGATCTGCTCTATGCTGTTCCCCTGCCACAAAAGAACAGGAGGTGTGCATGTGATGGTTGCCCAGGAAAGGTGCGATCGTAAGAGGAGACATGGCTGTGGGAACTCCTGTTGAATTGTTCCCATGCTTCAGCCACCGACACCCGACCCCCCAACAGCATTCAACATGCAGTCTTGTCACCCATTGGTCAACTGTGACCCTGGATAGCTTCAGATGGAGCAGTCTTTGGTGTCATCCTCTTTGCACCCAACACCCAAACGTTGGCAACAATGAGAATCTCAAATGTCACAGTAGGAGTTAGATGATCTGTTTGTACTTCTGCTGAAGTGGTTCTGCTGGAAGTGCCAAGAAAAAGAAAACAGAAGTTTTGGTGTTCGTGAAATTTATGAAAATGGTTTGTTAGTATTTGTAACTTCCTAATTCCCAAATTATTTATTTATTTGAACCACTTCTCCATGGTCAACATTCTTGGATGGAAAGTACCAATACAGATTTGAGTTACCTGGTGATGAACATAAAGAGATGAACTGACTGAGATCAACTGGTGCATGTTGGTTGGTGATAGTTACAGATCTGCTTTGTGTAAGTGTGAAGAGGGCAGCTTCCAGTGAACCTCGCAGAAACCTTCATGAACTATAACTTTTATTTTTAGATCACCTGAACATTGAATGAATTAACTGGTGATTGATAAGTATGGCAAATTAAAATGTAAACTATTCCTATGCCCTCAAACCATGTATCAACTCTGGCTGTGGAAAAATAATCCCCATTTTCAATATTTCATCTCTGGTTTCTATAAACACCCTAAAGTAGGTGAATTGTTTGCTGGGCCTAGGAGATATACCAACTTCCTCTGCAATGGGAATAGCCTAGATGACAAGGCACTCTGATTCAAATCTCTGGGTAGCTTCCTACAGGCACAGGGTCTCAATGACTGCACATGTGGCAACTGAAGCATTAATTCATGGAATGTAGATGTCGCTGGCAAGGCCAGCATTTACTAACCATTCCTTTTTTTATTCATTCACAGATGTGGGCATCACTGGTTAGGCCAGCATTTATTGCCTATCCCTAATTGCCCAGGCAGTTAAGAGTCAACTACATTGCTGTGGGTCTGGAGTCACATGTGGCCTGACAGTGTAAGGATGGCAGTTTCCTTCCCTAAAGGACATTAGTGAATCCAAATGGGTTTTTCCTGACAATCGGCAATGGATTCATCGTCGTCAGTAGACTCTTAATTCCAGATTTTTTTTCTGTTTAATTCAAATTCCACCATTTACCATGGTGGCATTCAAACCCAGATCCCCAGAACACTAACTGGGTCTCTGGATTAACAGTCCAATGAGAATACCACTAGGCTGTTGCCTCCCCAGTTGCCGTGGAGAAGGTGGTGGTGAACTGCTGCAGTCTATCTGGTGCAGATCTTCCTTACTGAAGTCATTTCAAAAGTAGTGATGACACTATCCATCTTGCTGGCCTCTGTGTAAACACTTCCAATTGTAAAAGTTTCTCAGAATATGCATTTAAACTGTTTCCCAGTGTGAATTGAGAAAGCAGATGTGTACACTAATCTACTATTAATTTCAGGAGTCTGGACTTCTTACAATCTCCAAACAGTATTGCTCAATCTCCCTTCCATTTCACTGATAAGTTTCATGATCCTGACTAACCCATGCAGGAGGCATTAACTTTGAATTATTATGAAGATAAATACTGCTTGAGTTCCTTGGTCACTCTTACATACGTTGCAGTCGAAACAGAAATGAGGGAATTGGAGATGGGTTTTGCATGTGAGATGATATGCCAGCTCCCACCCCTTTCCACTATTTGATGCACTTCTGGCTATTTTCCTATCTTCCACTTACTATCTTCCATAAATCTGAAATTATTCAAACCTCTGTTGCCCATTTCCTAACGTTTATAACATCATACATCACCCCAGTCTTTGCTGATTTTCATCAGGTACTGATTAAACAATTCCTTGATCCTTGTTTTCAAATATCTCCATGGCATTGCCATTCCCTGTCTTTGTATCTTCTCCAGCCCCACATCTCTCTAAGATAGCTCCATTCTTCGAGTTCTGCCTTTTGAGTATGTCAGATTGGGATTGCTGTATACTCAATTCATGTTGGTGACTTCAATTGCCAAGGCTCCGAGGTCTGGAAATGGTTTCCCAAATCTCTTTATATTAACTTCTTTCCTAATTTAAAACACTTTGTAAAGCATACCAATTGATGAATCATTTGGTCATCTGCCCCAATATTTCTTTATCTGGCTTACTGACAGATTTAATTTGATAATATTTCTCTGAAACACCTTGTAGCATTTTATTATGTTGAAGGCACGCATAAATATACATTGTGTGTATACTTAACTATCTGGAATATAAAAGTACTTAGATTTTTAATAATTAATATTACATTGAATACTGTTGTAAATTTATTGCGAACTTCTATCATAGAGCTGGAGAAGAGAGTTTTTAAAAATCTCCAATCTTTTCTAAGACATAGTAATTTTGCACTACTCTAATTTTTCATTTGTGATCTTCATTGTCAATAACGGTCTCTTGATCGTACAGAACTTGAATATTACTGAAAGCAACTATTGTAGCTGAATCAGGGAAAATTCAACAATTTATACCGTAGGAGAAAAAGCTGCTGATTGATTGGCAATTCACTCTGACTGTGAGGCATTGCCAAGGAGAAAGCAACAATAGGCTCTCCAAGCTCTTGGGAGATTTAAAAAAAGGTGTAAAGTTTGAACATACCCTTTTTATTTGCATTGAACTGATCCCTGCATTGATGTATGCTGTTTCCAGCAAGCATAAATGAGCCAAGTAACAAGCTTGACTGATTATCCTAAATTGGTTGTTAGTGCAGCTATCAGTGGAAAAGCTTGGCAAAGTGTCTCTCTTTTCAGTAATTGTGAACTAAATTGTGTTTACTTTGGCCAAAGGATGAAGATAGGTGCTGTGCTAATAAGAAACATCTGTGTAAAAACCTGGATTTAGTGCACAATTTAAGCTAGTTGAGAATTATCCAAGTTTAAATATTTCTGTCGACACAAAATGAACAACTGCAGGTTTAATACTCAAATGCTGAATTGATCCAGTTTACCTGTTGTTGTGTATATACGTATGTGTGTGTATAGCCTGAATTCATTCACTTCTATGGGAAACGTGGAATGCACTGACTTCAACAGATATCAACCTGAAATAACTTCTGTTGGACAGAGATTTTAAAGACGAGTCTGAGTCCCATGTTCAGTAGCACAAATCAATTTTTATTCACAGTTCCTTCACCACACATGTGGGAGAGGCCAGAGATCGCTCCAAATCTGGCTTTCATGTGCAACCCAGTTGTCATCTTAATTAATTACAGGCTCAAATTGGAGGAGAGGTCAGTGATACTCTTCCTTTCCCAATAAAGTGCAGGATATTTATACATACCACATTATAATGGTTATATGCAACATTGACATTCATGCTTGCCACTTCCCCTCTGACCTACACATCCAATCCTGTGAATACACGATCAATGATGGACAACTTCATGGTCGACCTTAGGTCCTCTCATCATCTTGTGATTTTTGCCAGACCTCCTTTCACCTGTCCTTGGGGTCTTACAATACATTTACTTGATCACATTCCAACACCAACTGCTATGTCCCTTCCTAGGCATTTGCCAGCTACATCATTTCCTTGCTTATTACTAATGATTTTTCAAATTCAGTCATGCAATTCATATCCCTTGCTGACCTTACTACAGAAGATTGAAAATAATATCTTTTTCCACCAATTGATATAATGTTTGAAATATCAACTCTAATATAAAGTTACCTATAAAGTTGTACATAGTTAAACTTAATACTATGATGCTGTGACAAAGCTAACAATTACAGGCACAGCTTCCCTTTCACCTGGTTTGGAAAAGTCAAACAAGCTGAGTCTCTGTCTAGCAGCTGCCTTTCACAACTTCTATTTTGTATGCTGCACGATGGTTTAAAACAGAAATTTGATAACAGAATGGACTTTATCATCATTACTTTAAATACTTTTCCTCTAGGATCTATTCAAATCCCATTGATAGGAATGAAATTCAAGCACTTTTATAATTCCATCAAGTCACTAAAAGACACCTACTTGGATTCTTTAGGCTGTTTGTTAAGTTCAAAGCGCCGATTGTTTATTCTCGAGATCTTAGTGACCCTGTTTCACAATTGTTACTGCACCCCCCTCCCCCACCTTGCTATGTTATTTGTCTCTTGGTACTGTTATGAGGTTATCTTGTTTATACTTTTGTTATTCTAGTCTTTCTGCTGATGGAGAAAAGTTTCTGCAAGGGTGTTTATCAAAACCAGACCCTGCATCCAAGCTGACTGCCTACAGAAATCTAATTAAAATTTCCCAATATCTAATAAATTTGAACTACTATTATTGTACGATGTGTCTTCTCCAATATGTAATTATAATTGTTTTAAAAGCCTCATCTCAGAAAGAAAGCTTTTCCTTTCTACTCTATATAAAACTTGCAAATTTCATATCAGATGTTTTCCATCTGAGCTGCCTTATCGGAGTCTTACTGTCTGCATTCTAGCCCCATCTTAATAAGACACAGACACATTTTGTTGTCTGTAGTGAAGGCCATGATTTGAGCTATATGAAATGCAACATAAGCTAAAATTTTCATCGATTGCTTGTGTCAATTTAAAAAAAAGACCTAACAGCCATTTTGTCATATTCTGCCATGGGTAACAACAACTTCTTATGTACAGCCATGAGGTAAAATGACCTCTGAAAGTAATCAAATAAAAGTTAAGACAAAAGGATAAATCTTCAACATTAAACTGTATATTTGTATTCTAGGAGCAGCCTACAGGAGTATGCAATAATAGCTCAAGAACATATTAAAGTATCACAAGTAACCATGAAGAAATGAACAGATATGCATGCAAAATCCCAAATATTTCAAGTGTGGATAATGAGGTCTCAGTATTATTACTTCTACAAGGTAAACTTTTAAAAAGTACAGTTTCAGTGATCTATATAGAACAGTCAAAAGGAATGATCAAATTATTTGATTAGTTCCCCAGATGGCAAAAAAAGCTTTGTCACATCAACATATTGGATCAATACCACCACTGAGTGGAAGCTAAGCAATTACAGATACATCAAAAAGTAAGGACAGGGGAAGACAAGAGTTAGTGAGAAAGCAGCGGAAGGAAACTAGACAATTATCAAATTGATCCTCCTGATATTTGGCTATGTAACAGTGAACTAATTGGAAAGTTAAGCACCATGCTTTCATACTTAAATGCAAAAAATGAGAAGGCTACTCAGTTTAAAGAAGTCTGGACGTACAAACCAGGGTTTACAACTTTAGCCATGCATGTCAAAAACAAAGTTGCTGGAAAAGCTCAGCAGGTCTGGCAGCATCTATGGAGGAGAAAACAGAGTTAATGTTTCGGGTCCGGTGACCCTTCCTCAGAACTCAGTTTTTTTTTAGCCGTGCATATTATGGATATATCGGTTGTGGCTAGGGGGCTAGAGGAATCCATCTTCAACTTTGGTCTATGGTTTGGCATAGAGCCTGGAATTTATTCTCTCCAGTATGGGGAGGCTGGTCAATTCCAGACAGTGAACAGTTGAACCTGAGATTATGCAGCATCTGACGACTAAGACCATAAAGGTGAATGGAGTCATTGCAGCTTTTATAGAAGAGTAATCTACTGCAATGGCTGTAATGATTACTCTTATCTCTATCATTGAAAGGGGCTTGCAGCCACTCCAGTTGCCATCTGTCCTCCACCAGATCACTGGTCTGGCTGAAAGGACCATAGAATAGAGCTTTCTCACAGTTCCTTACTTCCATACTCTGTACTCCCCATGCTGCCATTAGTTCCTTTACTGTTAACTTCTAGCTATGGGGAAAAACTCCTCCCAAACTTATTATCTGACATTTCAGTCCTGTGCTATTGTTGTAGCTCATGTTGTCCATTCTTGGTACATCCTCTTCCTTCTTATAGTAAAGTATTCTAAAATATTTGCTTGCAGGTAGAAGTCACTATATTAAAGCAAATTGAATTGGAAAATGCTACCATCTTCAAGAACAGTTGCAAAAGTATACTTTATCTGTCCTTTTAGTACCAATTTAACTGCTATAACATGAAGCAGGTTACAGACAAAGTATCTGTTTTGCTTGAATATTTCTTGGAAATCTATAGGTACTACTCCCTTGTTTTGCCAAAAATAAACTAAGTGTCACTCTCATCGAGAATTGTCTTTCAAAAGTGCTAGATATGAAAATTCTTGTGTGTTGTACTGGCTTATGTAAAAGAATGTGCACCCTTTGTTGTTGAGACTCGATGATCAAACAATCAGGGAAAATATTAATGCAGTGGGATAAAGTAGACACTGTTTCATAATGATGAATGTTCCATTATGAAGCTAGATGTTCAGGCTCTATTATTAGACCATCATTCCTAATTAGTGTAAACTCAGTAAAGAGAAAACAAGACTTGGTTGGATAATAGCAGTGACCCAATTTCCACAGAGATGTTCCACATCATAAAGAGTGGATTATAGCAATTGTAGAAATTCTCCAAACTTTTTTGACAAAGGTAAAACATCCTGAGAGAATTCACTTCTGATTATGGTTAACACTTGCCACATTAACTTGTCTTTCTCTTTAAAAATGGTGACTTGTGTTTCCAATATCTTATGTTTTAACTCTGATATTACCCCTGGGCCAGGTTTCAGTAGGTGAGCTGTGCTGTGACTTACAGATTTATCAACTATTCCAGAAATGAGTCACAGACTATTATAACTCTAAAGCATCAGTTGAATCCACTGACCAACTTTATTGCTGTTCCATGGCCCAGTGACAGCATGAGAGTGACAGGATTAGCTGTCAGCCTGTCTTGCAGTGGCACCATGATTATGAGGGTGGAAAAGGGAATGAGGTATTGGGAATGACTGAGGAGTGGGCCAGAATATTGTGAAGGGCACTGCCCCTCCATGATGTACAAAGTCATTGAGAGCATTTGCGGTCACATCATGCTGTAGATGACAGGATTGATGAAGGATAATCCATTCGATGCAGAGGGTGGTGGGTGGAATTTGAAGACAATGGAACCCTTTTCCAAATTCTGGGAGTGAGGGGAACTGGATGACAGCAGAAGTTCTGGAAATAGGATTGGAGTGGAAGGAATCCTGATTCATGGTAAAATGAAGATGTATCAGAAACAATGGGGTAGAAATTTGCATCATCTGAACATAACACCATATGAATAGGAAGCAGCAGGAGGTCAATTGGCCTCTTCAGGAAGCTCCACCTTTGAAGAAGATCTTGGCTGATCTAATTGCTACACATGGCAGTCACTCCTTCCTTATCAAAATCCATCTACCCTTGTCTTGAAAAAATTCACAGACTCTGTTTCTACCACCTTTTCAGGAAAAGAGTTCCAAAAAGACAGTCCTCTCTCAAAAAAATCTCCTTATTACTGTCTTAAATGGGTGCCCTCTTATTTTCAAAGTGACCTCTAGTTTGAGATTCCAGCATGTGTGATGATGAGACCTGGTGTGTAGGGGTTGGGAGAAGGACATGGAAGAAGATGCCCAAGCTCCCAGTAGACTTTCACCCATTCCTTTGTCTGCCCAAATGCTGTTCTCTCTTTCTCTGGATTTCATCTCCAAGTATTGTTTATTCCTCCCCCCACCCCATGTTCAGCATATACACCAATCTTTTCCGAGATACAATCAGTTCCGAAGAAGGGTCACTGGACCCAAAACGTTAACTCTGCTTTATTTCCACAGATGTTACCAGATTTGTTGAGTTTCTCCAGCAATTTCTGTTTTTATTTTCTGATGTATCCTTCCATCACTCTACACTGGTATTGGGGAGTTCAATGTGTTATCAAGTTCCTTCCACACCTTCTGAAGTGGTATTTCACAGTGCACTATGATCAATGGCTGCTGGTATTCCTCTGGTATCTTTGGCCATAGGACCTTTTCTTGTCTATTAACCAAGTTCATTTAACCATGAAGAACAGAATATCCTTAAAGGAATATCCTTATCTCCTTACCATGTAAACACAATTTCAATCATGGATAACTGAACAACAATCAGGAATTTTTGGCTGATTTTGTTCTTTCCTTTTCGTAGCACTTTTGGAATATTTGTAATTTTAGATGCCATTCCCTTCACAATGTAACACAGTATAAACATTCCCAAGTAACCTTTGACATAAACCTTCTGGAAACAATTGACTTCAAAACAGGAAGTCAAGAAGCTAAGTAATTTTATGTTTAAATATTCAATGTACGGAAACAAAAATTGTTAACTACTGAATTCCTTTCTCTTGCATAACAGAAATGATCACTGACAAGAATGTACATCTTTATAAATTTTATCATAGGCTGATATAACAGAAAAGGATGGGAGTACTCTGTTCCCACTTTCTCCCGAGATGCATTGATCCTTTACCCTGAAAACTGTATCTAACTCCTTGAAAACATTTAATGTTTTGGCCTAACCACTTCTAGAGGCAGAGAATTACACAGGCTCACCACTCTCTGGCCAGAGAAATTTCTCCTCACCTCAATCTTGAACGACCTACCCAGTACACTTTGACTGCAACCCTGGTTCTGGACTTCCGGTATCGGGAATATCCTTTGTGTCACCCTGTCTATTCGAGCTAGAATTTTATAGATTTCTATAAGACCTCATTCTTCTAAACTACAGTGAACATCATCCTAACCATCCAGTCTCTTTTCACAGTGTCAGTCCTGCAATCTCAGGAATCAGTCTTTGTTAACTTCATTACACTCCTTCCCTAGCCATCCTTCCTTAAATAAGGAGACCAAAATTGTACGCTGTACCTCCAGATGTGGTCTCACCAAGGTCCTGTATAATTTCTCCAAGACATCCCTGTTCCTGTACTCGAATTCTCTCCCTCTGAAACCCAAAAGTACTGTCCCCTTACTGCCTCAGCTCCTGCACACTTAACTTCAGTGTCTGGTGTACGAGGACACCCAGCTCTCACTGCACCTGAGATAGTAGGAACTGCAGATGCTGGAGAATCTGAGACAACAAGGTGCAGAGCTGGATGAACACAGCAGGCCA
>NC_063338.1:46808210-46864596 GCF_021869965.1 Rhincodon typus
CGATCACCATTCAGGTAACAATCTGCATTCTTGTTTTTGCTACTAAAGTGGATAACCTCACACGTACCCACATTATGCTTTAACTGCTATGCATTTTCTCACTCACTCAACTTGTCAAATCACACCAAAGCATGTCTGAATTGTCCTCACAGCTCACCTTCCAACCTAACTTTGTGTCATCTGCAAATGTGGAGATATTACATGTTATTCCCTCATCTAAATCATTAATATATATTGTGAATAGCTGGGATTCGTGCACTGATCCCTGCAGTACCCCACCAGTTACTTTCTTCCACTCAAAATTTCAAGACTGCCAACCAGTTTCTATCCAGATGAGTATACTACCCTAATCTCATGTGCCTTCAATTTTACACACTAATCTTTTATGTTAGCCCTTATTGAAAGCTTTCTGAAAGCGCAAGTAAACCACATCTGCTGGCTCCCCCTTCTCAACTCTACCAGTTGCATCCTCTCAAATTTCCATCAGATTTGTCAAGCATGATTTTCATTCGCTACCTTCATGCAGACTCTATATGATGCTGTAACTGTTTTCCAAATACTCTGCAATTAAATCTTTTATGATGGACTCCAGCATTTTCCCAACTACCAATGTCAGGCTAACTAGTATCTAAATCCCAGTTTTCTCCCTACCTCTTTTTAAAATGGTGGGATTACATTAATTACCCTCCAATCCACACAAACTGTTTCCAGCATCTATAGAATCTTGATGACCACTAATACAACCACTATTTCTAGGGCTACTTCCTTATGTATTCTACAATGTATATTTTCAGGCCCCTGGAGATTTATCACTCTTTAATCCAATCAATCAATCTCCTCAACACCATTTCCCTACTGATTTCCTTCAGTTCTTCCCTCTCAAAAGACCCTGTCAACTTCCTAGTTGGTTGGAGTAGTCAAGAGAGCAGCTGCTTTCCCTGTCAAACTTTGCTTGTAAATTTGATAGATCTTGGAAGTTGTCACATATGTTGACAGTAAGTACAACAATCTAACACTTGAATATCAAAAAAAACTTGATTACTGTCATATGCTGATCAGAACCAACACCAGATTGCCAAATTTCAAACAATCACAACAGTTTATACTACAGGAGAAAATGATGTTGATCAACAAGTCAACATTGACTGGCCAAAGCGCTTTCCTGGAGAAAAAAAATGGGCCTTCCCAAGCTCCCAACTAAGTTAAGAAAGATGCAAGGCCTTTTATTTGCAGAAAATGAGTCCCTGCATCTGAATGTATGTCACTCTTTGCAAGTGTAAATACATCACATTACAAGCTCAACTGATCAGCTTAAATTGGTTGTTAGTGTATCTACTAACACATTCGGAATTGTTCAGCATATGCTTATTAAACATGTCTAACAGTAGGCGTTTTATTTTAAGTTTAGCAGGTGCAGGTAGATTGAATCAAACAGCATCTTCCTTTGATTGTTCACAATATACAACGTAATAACTGTACTGAATCAGCAGTTACATAGCACTTTTCATAACATCAGAATGCTTAGTTTTTTTTTAACAGCCAATAAAGAACTTTACGATGTTGAGGTTATGAACATAAAAATTAGGTGCAAGACGTACCCTGCAGCAATTGTGAAATATTAAGGTCCAAATGGATTGTATTCATGAGACACAGCAAACTTTTAAGAAGGCAATTTATATGTTCACATTTATTTGAAAGGGATTTGAGTATAGATGTCTTGCTATAATTGCATAGTCTCGGTGAGACCACATCTGCAGTATTCTATATAGTTTTAGTATCCTTAATTAATAAAGCATATACTTGATATAGAGGGAGTGCAATAGAGGTTCACCAGAGTAATCTGTTGGATGATGGGATTGAGAAAACTAGGCCTATGTTCTCTACAGAATGAGTGTGATATCATTAAAACTAATAAAATTCTTACAATATGTGGCAGGGTATCAACAGATGGATTGTTTCCCCTGCTGGTGAATTCAGAACAGGGGACATAATCTCAAAATAAAGGGACATTTAAGAATGAAGTCTTATCCAACAACTCAGAAACTGATGAATCTTCAGAATTCATAGAGTGTGGAGGCTCAATCACTGAGTATGCCAAAGACAGGAATCAACATGTCTGAGACAAAACACACCAAGGGATATGAAGATAATGTGGGAAAGTGGTGCTGAGGTAGATCATCTGCCATGATTAATTGAATGGTAGGTTCAATGGGAAGAATAGCCTACTTCAGTTTCTATGTTTCTATGCTATTACTACTTGCTGAATAAGTAAGTTCAACCTCACATCCTCCCTGCATCTTTTGCCCCAACTTTAAAGTGGTGGCTCAGTAGTTAGCTCTTCTGCCTCTGAGCTGGAAGACCCAGCGTAAAATCTCGCTCCAGGTCCTGTTGAAAACTGAACAACTGGTGCACACAAGCCAGTGTGTGTCAGTGCCAGCCCCCAGCTTGGATAAGTGGGAAGGATTAGTGGCAAGAAGGACATCTGGCTATACCCGCACCTGCCAAATCCGAAAATGATACTGACTTGGAGAGAGATCAAAAAGAAATATGGTGATCCCATGTATCATGGGACCAGCTGAAAGAAGGAAGGATTGAGGGCTAAAAACTGGCCAAAATCCCTTGCCATCTCTTTTTTCTAAAAACAAAAGCAGCATGGAATCTTTTAGAGCCATCCTGAGAAGGCAGACAACCATCAATTTAATATATCTTTGTTATTCAACTATGCAGCATTTTGTTCATACTGCAATTAACTCGGATCACAGATATTTTAGTCAACCTTTTCAGAAAGGTTATGATACATATCTGGAACAGGTGGGACTTGATCCTGGGCTTTCTAGCTCAGAGATAGGGATGCTACCACTGTGCCACAAGAACCCCTCAACCCAAATTGCATTCTTCCTCTCCAAAGTGGGACCTGACCATTTGATCTTTTGATTTAGAAACAAAACTGCTAACTGAAAGCTGTCACTAAATCAAACAATGATTACTTTCAATACATATAAGGTGAATCTCCCGATATGGACTTTGTGCAGCACGTACCACAAGGGAATATCCATGACACAGGAATGGCATATTTACATCAGTTGTTCGCTGAGCAATAAACAGGGCAATGAAGATTTTACGACTCATTTTTGTGTTTTATGGGTATGTACAAACACTATGACTGGAGAAGTTATGATTAAACTCGAAAGTAAGTAAAGCTGCCACTTTATCTTCCTATTCCCCCCATTATTTATACACATCTTTCAGCAATTATTATAAATTCCATCTGCGTGGCAATAATCCCGCCCCCCCCCGGCTGGAATCACCCATGGTGAATTCTTTTTAGCCTCATCAAATTCTGGTAAATTATTAAATGTAAGATGGAGTTGTTCACCTACGAGGCAGCTGGTTTCGGCGGTCACGTGCAGAGGACAGGTAGGAGCCAGGCGGCGCCTCTCGGATGGAAGTTGTTGGCTCTGGGGACGGTCCAAAGCGCAGAGCATGAGAGCGCGCGCCGGGCAGCGGGGACGCGCGCACAGAGCCTGCGGGTCTCGCTCCAGTCAAACTCTGTCAACTCTGTTCCAACTTCTGCAAAATCCTTATTCTGAGGCGACTTGTTTGTTTCAAGTTTAACACCGGGAAACCGGGGCTAGCAAGAACCTGCCAGATCAGGGTAAACTGGATTTCAGAATTTGGATGTTTTTAATCTCTTGCTGTTTCCTTTACTTCGAGGTCTTCATCGTTTCATGCCAGGTATGATTGACTTAAGAGATTGCTTTCAACTGTTTAAGGTACTTACACGCTTCCGAAAAGTTCGTGTTATATATTAATAATCTTATACAATTTGTTAATTTGTGTGCTTCTTCGTTGCAAAATCATGCCAGGATGTTGCTGGCAGGAGAGCTAGTGGGTGGACCTGTAAATTAGGGTGCTGTGCCAATGGTGACATGCCCATTGCTGGCCCACCCACCCCACTCCAAATTTAATAGCAGTGTTGGGGAAGCACCTGAGGCCCTCAAAGTGACAATTAAGCCCAAATAAGGGCCATATCCCACTGTAGCTCTTATTTAATAGGTGGTGAGACATGTTGGTGTTCAGCCTGTACCTGGTAGGTTTAACCATGTGGGCTGCTGGCTAGTTAGAGGGATGCTTCCCTCTGGACTCCTGGTGCCCACGGTTTTGCTTTCCGATGTCCACCCTCATCCTAACCAATGTGCCAAACATCACCCCCATCCTCTCTCCGCCAGGGTTTACCAGCTTGGTGCCACTGAGGTCATGGATGTACTTGCACACCTGGATCTATTGCAGAATGCCACCTCCTTGGCCAACTACAGTACCAGCTGTGTCCACTCCTCCTGCTGGAGCAGTTGGTATTTAGAGCTGCCAGACTATAGACCTAGTGCTGGAAAACAGAACTAGTGTAGAATTTGTACAGCTTTGGCGCTACAGATTCAATGAGATGAAGGGCCTCTTCTGTACATAAAGTTCTGTGATTCCACTACAAGACAGAGCTTTCTCCTGGACACTGATGGAAATCCTGCCTAACACTAATTAAATGGCCTTAGCCAAAAAAAAACTTTAAAGAAACTTAAAGAAGGATGAGTTTGTTAAGTAGAGGTTTATCCTAGAGATTGCTTGACCAAGCCAGTATTTCAGTGTCAGACTATGAACATTCTGAGATTGAGCGTGGGGCTTGTCCGCGCTCTCCATTTTTTCTTTTTCTTTTTTTTTTATTTTTCTTACCTGTTGAAGTCTGTCATGATGATGGCAGCAAGTAGGCCCATCACAAATTGGAGGCAGTCGGTGAGTGTGCCCTGCGCGGGCTCATGGAGGTGTCGTCGGAGGCAAGTTTGGGTTCCCAGTGGATTCTGCATTGACGAGGCGATCCTAGCGCCGAATCATGGCTGCTGCATTGGAGGCATGTTTGGGCCCAGTACGAGACAATGCAGCATCAGCAGCAGTTGCATTGGTGAGGTAGGCCCAATGCAGATTCATGGCGGTGACAGAATTGAGTTTGGGCTGGTGCAGTACCTGGCGGCATTGGTGCCATCTGCATTGGCAAAGTCCAGTGAGGACTCATAGTAGTGAAGGCATCAGTGGAGATAAGATGGCGCTAAAGAGTGGTGACTTTCATTACAGTGGGAGTGGTACAATGAAGGGAATCATGCCTGGCCACCAGGCCCATGGCCCATGACCCATGACAGAGTACTTAACAAGAAGGACTGTAAAGTTGAAGACCCATTTCTGAAGGGTCCTGACCCAAAACTTCAACTTTCCTGCCCCTCTGATGCTGCCTGGCCTGCTGTGTTCCTCTCGCTCCTCACTGTGTTATCTCTGACTCCAGCACTATCTCTCTGTAAAGCTGAACACTTTTTTTCCTTATTTCTTTACTCTTTTGCCTTTATATTCTGTGTTTTGGTTTATTTTCCTGTGTTTTAAGAAGATGCTGGAGAGTGGTGACACTTTACAACACTTTTCACTGTATTTTGTAACAAAATACACGTGACAATAAATAAAATCAAATCAAATTATTCCAATTAGAGGGGATTCTTGAATTTCATGCTCCTGGACCTTGACCTCACTTTGAGGATTTCTGACTGCACTGTGGCTATTACACTATCCTAGAATTGTTGGGGAAAAAAATGATGTGGAGTACAATATGTACCCTTTATTAAAAATCTTTAAGTAACAGCAACTTCTGGAGAGAAAGAGGCCCAGTGTGATTTGTAAATTCTTGCAAATTGCTGGACGATTTGCGTCATTCCACCCTTAAATGTGTGAAATGGCAGCTCGCTGTTTCAGAAATTGCAGTTGTTATGACCCCCTTAAAAACCAATGAGTTTAGAAAGAATTGAGGTCAAGAATATTAAGTATAGGAGTTGGCAATGTCATGTGGCGGGTGTACAGGACATTGATGAGGCTACTTATAGAATATTGCATACAATTCCAGTCACCTTCCTATAGCAAGGATATTGTTAAACTTGAGAGGGTGCAGAAAAGATTTACAAGAATGTTACCGGGACTGGAGTGTTTGAGTTAAGGGAGAGGCTGAATAGGCTGGGATTTGTTTTTTGGCCTGGGGCGTTAGAGGCTGAGGGGTGACCTTATAGAGGTTTATAAAATCATGAGGGGCATGGATAGGGTAAATAGCCAAAGTCTTTTTCCTAAGGTGGGGGAAAATCGAAAACTATGGGGCATAGGTTTAAAGTGAGAGAGGAAAGATTTTAAAAAGATCTGAGGGGTAACTTTTTCATACAGAGGGTGGTGCGTGATGGAACAAGCTGCCAGACAAAGTGGTGGAGGCAGGTACAATTACAACATTTAAAAGGCGTCTGGATGGGTAAACGAATAACAAGGGTTTAGTGGGATATTGGCCGTATGCTGGCAAATGGGACTAGGTCACATTGGGATCTATGTACGGTGTGGACGAATTGGACCGAAGGGTCTGTTTCCATGCTGTATGACTCTATGACAGAATTACAAAACAGAGTTTTACATTAAGACTTTTACAGCAGTAAACAAACTAAAATCAATGGACTAAACATTACATAATAGGCAATTAATATACTAAAGTACATAAAAGACACTTCCTCATTCATGCCACCTAAAATACTTTATGACCTATTAGTACACTACACCATGCTCTCAGCAGATATGTAACCTTGTAAATTAAGTTCCACACTCCTGACTTTTTAGCAGGCTCCCTTTTTCCTGCCACACATTTTCCAATGCCCCTCGAATGTCCTTTCACTCAAATCATTTGAGATTCATCAAACTGATTTTTGGCACCAAGGCTCACTCTGACAACCCCTTGGTCCTTTATTCTACACAAGTTCTGTTTCTTTAAAGAAAGTCATTTCTCCTTGGCATCTTACTTTTGAACTAATGCAAAACTCTTCCTTTGCTTTGTCTGGCAGCAAATATTTTGATCTTCCTGTCTGAGTCTCTGAGTTTGAGAGTCCATGCCCAGAAAGACCAATGGTTCCTCTTCTATATCAAGGTGTGAAAACTGGCACTTGATTTTTTTGTGGTTGTGTCTAGTAACACCACACTCGTGCTATGCACGGCTTAAATTTGTGCATGCACGTTTTACTGGATTTGCCTTTAAATTTGGTGTGGCTGTAAAGTAGGGGGTGGTGAGGTGAAGGAGTTGTTGTGAAGGGGAGAGGAAGTGAGGGTGTGAGAGAACATTCCCCTTTGCCGTGTCCTAACATCTTCGACATGTTCTCACTTACCCTACCAACCCCTCCTCAGAATTCCATTTCAATATCCTGCTTCCTTTCTATGCATGAGCAATGCCTGTGCGTATGACCCTATCAGAATTCTGTGATAATGTAGCGAGTCTAGAATTGGGCAGATTCTGTTTTCAGTTTGGTGCAGATGTGGGTATCAGCAGACACTGCCATTTTCTATAGGTTTCAAACTGGGTCTTTTTCCCCCAAGGACAACCATATCACATGGTCTCTCTTTGATCAGTGTTTACCATGATTTCACCATCTTCCATTCTATGACATCAGTTTTGTCTTGCATTACGGGAGACATTTTAAGACATAACAGTTCACATAAAGTCATAGTTTCATAACAAAACAAACTTGCTGCAGAAAGATAAGACAAGTACTTAAGAATGTAAGTGCCTTTTAAGGATGAGATTTACATTCTTGTAATGCTAATAAATCTTTCAATTTCTGGAAGAGAACAAATGAAACTGTGGTGGCAAACTGCAGAGAAACTGAAAGGCAGATTAGAACATTAGATTCCTGCATGTAGTTATTCTCCATATTTTCTTTTTGAAAACATTAAGAGTTTTGATTTTTTTCTAACTTTCCCATTCCATCTTTTTTCCTCTCTTTCTCTGTTTTGCTTTCTTTATCTAATTTATCTTAAATTCAGCCTATTTCTTCTCCATCACTCCTGTTTCTGCCAATTTCTTTGTATCTTATTGGTTAAGATAGATTGGTTTTTGGACACCTAACCCCCCCACTCTCCGTCCGAGATGCCCCATTGATCTTGTTGCACCATTGTTAGATTTGTACTTTCAGCAATTGTAGCACCATTTTTTTCCCAGCTGAAGGATAAGGAAAGGAATTAACAAACGGAGCACATATCCTGCTCCAAAAAATGTTTGGGCCACAGTGTTAGTACAAAGGACCATCAGTATTTTCATCCTTCTTTAAAAATTAAGACTGTATAAAGCTGCCTTTATAACAGGATAATTATACAAACATACAGGAGATTGCATAGTTATAGCAGGCTGAACTGAAGGTTGAAATGAATCTTGACTGAGGTATGACTCTGTGCATTATAATATTTGGTTTTGACTGGAGATTCTGGCCTTTGTTAGAATCTTAGAAAGGTTACAGAAGGCTATTTGGCCTGTTGAATCTGGACCAGAGCCTGAAACAGCAATCTGTTTAATCCCACCTCCTTTTTCTGCCCTTGCCCCATAACTTTGCAAAATTTTCCCCTTCAATTACTCATTTAATTCTCTTTTGAAAGTCACAATCAAATCTGTCTCCATCACACTTTGCAGTAATGCATTCCAGTTCAAACCACTTACTGCACAGAGACATTTTTCTCAAGTTGACCTTGGTTCTTTTGCATCATTTTAAGTCTGTGCCGTCTGGTTATCAATTCTTTTGCCGATGTGAACAGCTTCTTAGCTACCCTGTCTAGATCCTTTATGACTTTAATCTTCTCCATCAAATCTCTCAACTTTGTGTTCTAAGGAGAACAACCCCAGATTCTCTAGCCTCCTTGTAACTGATTTCTGTTATCCCTGAAACCAGTCTCAAACCTTTTCTGTATGTTCTCTAGGGTCTTCTTAGCTTATTGGCTGTTACCTTCAAAACCTAGAATTGATGCTGCTCTAGTCTCCAGTACATTTTGTATCACTGCACTTTGCAATTACTGCACTGCTAACTGACATGCATATTTGTTCTGTATTGATTCAGCTGCTACTCTAACCTATTTATCCAGTTGCAACCTGCATCAGTGTATACCTGCCTTGTATCAGACTAAATGGCAGCTAACTGAGATTGGAACCAGCCCATGAAGAAAGCAGATTAGTTAGTTGAGTATGAGCTTGTCCCCATGTGATAAAGGTCAAAAGCACTCACTCCACTCCCACTCTAGAGCTTGAGT
This sequence comes from Rhincodon typus, assembly GCF_021869965.1. Classification (NCBI taxonomy): domain Eukaryota; kingdom Metazoa; phylum Chordata; class Chondrichthyes; order Orectolobiformes; family Rhincodontidae; genus Rhincodon; species Rhincodon typus. Next base: position 46,817,334 of record NC_063338.1, read on the forward strand.
GCAAACATCAAGGCTAATACTCCAGTGTAAGTACTGATGGAGTCCTGTGCTGTCAGATGTGCTATTTTTCAGGTGAGAAATCAAACGAGAAACAATCTGCCTCCTTGGGTGGATACGAAAGATCATTGACGTTATTTTGGAAAAGAAGCAGGCGAGTTTTTCCTTGTGCCCTAGCTAATATTTATCCTTTTACTAAAATCACAAAGAGATTGTCTGGTCTTTATCACTTTGCTGTGTGTGTAAGTATGCTGTGTGTAAATCAGCTGCTGTGTTTCCTGCAATGTGACGATTTCATAATGTATTTCATGGATGTACAGTGTTTTGAGACATCCTGTGGTCATGAAAAGCAGTCTATATTAATAAAAGTCTCTCCTTCTCTCCTTGTATTACACAATCTCAAGCACTGCCGAACATGGCACTGTGGCTAACTGGGTTGACAAACAAAGCCCCAGATCACCATGGGCCAAGCTACCGCACGTGCCCACTGACTACTCAGGGCCACCTGTTCCTTCTGCACATGAATGATGCTCACTTCAACATATCCAATCACTTATCTCCAGTTCTCAACATGGAAGTCAGATCAGGTACCTGACAACTTCTGCCTCCATGTTGTTTAGCATTAAACAGCATCTCATGCATGATCAATGAGTACCAAGGGTACACCTCCACCCCACCACCCCTGTCTGTTGACATCAGCATTTGGCATGGGCCAGCCTCTTAGAACCTTCTGATCCACTTCCAGGATGCTTCTGCACTTTAATGCTGCACCTGAGGCTGTACTGAGACTGATCATTATAATGCTGCTGCAAGGACACCTGTGTACACAGTGACTTGTGCCCAGCTTGGAGAGTGTACCACACTGCATCTCTGAATTGTCTGCTTGCTGTCATAGCATACACTCACTGAGCCTAACTGCATGCTTCAGTTCAAGGATTTGGAAATGGCCAGTCAGCTGCTCGGGGCACTCAGTGTCAGGATGTTCTCCACGTAGGGGGTGAAGAGCTGAATGTTGGGCTGCTCACTAGCTGTCTTATCTCATTGACCTGTGGTGGCTGTTTCTCTCCTGAAATGAGAGAGAGGTTTTACAGGATATGAAAGTGGGTGGCACAGCTGTTGCGTTATGGGTGGGGAGATGTCCTGAGTGAATGAGTATACAGTGCACAGAACATGCAGGGTTGGGGTGGGTGACAGTGAGTGAGCGAAGATGTTACAGGCAAAAGACTGAGCTTTAGAGGGAGGTGGCTACAGTAGCAGAGATAGTGATTGTGAGGTATTGAGAGAAAATGGTGGAACTTATGCAGGTGGAGTGGAGAAGGTCATTTACTTTCTTCCTACATTGCTGTGGATTCTTCCAGATGGCTGAGACTGCAAGACCCAGGTGGTCACCCCGGACTAGGTCTGGTGTCACAGCCTCTACTGCTTGTACCTGTGCTCCACCCTATTAAGCAGGGCCTCCTGGTTCCTGCCCACAGAGAGCACCAATTTCATCTTGTCTGCCAATTCTGGGCCAAATGTCAGGAACAGTGCATTCATACTGACAGAGCTTACCTGGGTGCACAGCCATCTCTTAAGGATGATATCAATTCCAGAATATCTGGTGGTTGGTGAGTTGTTCAGGGATAGGTTTTTTTAAAATTCAGTCATGGGTTGAGGGCATCGCTGGCTATTTATTCCCATCCCTAATTGCCCAGAGGGCAGTTAAGAGTCAACCACATTGCTGTGGGCCAGACCAGACCAGACCATTCCCTAAAGTGAACCAGATGGGCTTTTCCCCAACAACCGTCAGTGGTTTCATGGTCTTCATTAGACTCTTAATTCCAGTTTTTTTATTGAATTCAAATTACACTGTCTGCCGTGGCAGGATTAGAACCTGGGTCCCCAGAATATTACCTGAGTCTCTGGCTTAACAGTCCAGTGATATTACCTCCCCCGTGTCAAGTTAAGGCTGGGATTGGACAAGAGGGAAGCATTGGGGTTGGGTAGGTAGTTAATGAAGTGAGTTTGGGAAGATATGGTGAGGAGGCTTGCTAGATCTTGTGGTGAAATACCCTCCAAAAATTTTGATGCAACTCTCACTTAGCCAACATAATGTAAGATTCAGCCCATTGTACCGAGTTTCTAGTTAGTGATTAAATTTGGAGTTTATTTATGATTGGATTTCAAATCATTTGTTAAAAAAAACCGACTAATGTTTATACATATTCGAGGTCATTTTTCTCATTCAAAAGTATAATTTGAAATATTGTAAAATAATTATTTCCTAAATTGTCCACTTGCTACCTTAAATTAGTTAGATTCTAATAGCTTTGCGTTGAATAAAACTGAGTATCTTTAAAAAGGAACATCAATCTGTAAAACAAGCATTCCCAAAAGGTGTGTATTAAAGAAAGCTTTAGGCACTCCAAGTACGCATTCAATCTTCGGGATAGTAACGAAAGGGAAAAAAAAAGGTAGATCTGAAGAAGGGTCACTGGACTCAACACTGACTTTGCTTTCTCTCCACAGGTGCTGCCAGACCTGAGTTTTTCCCCCAATTTCTGCTTTTATTTCTGATTTCAAGCGTCCGCAGTTCTTTGGATTTTTGTTTGTTTCTGTTCAATTGTGTAGCGATTTGGTTTTTTTTTACAGTAAAAATATTTCTTTGTATCATAGGCATTTGTTTTTAAAAACATAAAAATGGATGGTCTCAGGAGCTAAATGGTTCAGAACCCCTGTTGTGGTGGCCTGACTTTAATTAGCTAGTTTGCACTTGTGGCCAACAGATGGCCTTGTAAAGCATCCCTGGATCTGCCTCATTATTCCAATTAGCTGGATCCCAAATTGCTTTGGTTTTTGATCACTCCACCAACCTTCATCACTTATCCTCAAGTAGGTCAACAATTAATTTATCAGATTTCCCGTGTTATGAAGAGAAACTAAAGTGGTCAGACTCTCAAAACTGGGAGCCTTGCTCGTTGAGAGATAGTAAGAACTGCCAATGCTGGAGTCAGAGATAACACAGTGTGGAGCTGGAGGAACAGTGGTAGCATTTGTGCCTGAGTCTGAAGGTTGTGGGTACCAGAACCATTCCAGAGACTCAAACATAATCTATATTAGTATCTCAGACCAGGATTGAGGGAATACTGATGATGCAGTAACCTGGATGATACTTTAACCAAGGTTCCTTCTGCTCTCTTGGGTGAGCGTAAAAGATCCCATGGTACTATACAGAGAAAAGCAGAGTTCTGCTTGAGTTTGGGCCAATGCTTGTAGCTCAGCGAACACCAGAACAAGATTATCTTGTCATTTACTTGACTGCTATTTGTGGTGCTTTAGGAGCAAATTAGATGCTGTATTTCCTACATTGCAATAATATTCCCAAAGTACTCCATTAACTTTAAAGTATTTTGGAACATCCTAAGGACATGAAAAGTGACAAATAGGAAATTAAATAGGAAAAGTAGTTTGATAATATGTAAATATTTATATTCTTATAAAATATTTTGAAAATGATCATCAAAGTTACCTTGACATTTGTTATAATTTGATTTGGAGGTGCTGGTGTTGGACAAGGTCAGAAGTTACATGACACCAGGTCATGGTTCAACAGGTTTATTTGAAATCACAAGCTTTTGGAGCGCTGCTCCAGCATCAGGTAAAGTCACCTGCTTGTGATTTCAAATAAGCCTGTTGGACTATAACGTGGTGTCGTGTGACTTTTGACCTTTGTAATAATATGTCATTGCCCTTTGCCTGTTTAATTTTGCATTGAATAAAAAAGTTCTGGATATGTAAAAGGATAAATATTCTAAATGATATTTGGATGACTATAAAATTAGTAACCACTGAACTATAAGACCTTTATGGTTTTATTTGCCAATGCTTTTTTCATATTATAGTTTTGAGAAATCAGAACATTGATCTCTGTGCAGTCATCGTACTTCTGTGGACAGAGGCTCAGAAGTGTGGGTACATGAGATTGAATTATTTGATGTCTTTTGAAATTAACCATTTTGATAATTTAGCAAAGTTCACTGGGAGCAATGTCAACTGTGATTCCATTGGGAACACACTGACTCTGAGTCAGAAGGTTCTAGGTCCCACTTCAGGACTTTGAACACAGATATTGATGCTGACATGCCAGTATGAGGAACTGTTGTTGAAAGTGCTATCCTTCAGATGAGATATTAAACAAAGGCCCTGCCTACTCTCTCAGATTGATGTAAAACGTCCCATGATACTTGTTTTGAAGAAAAGCAGGTGAATTATCCCCAATATCCTGTTTGATATTTATCCCTCAAACAACGTCACAAGAAATTAATTATTTTCATCATTGTAATTTTACTGTTTATTGGAGCTTATTGTGCACAATCTACCTGCTATATTTTCTATATTACAACAGTGACATTACTTCAAAAGTACTTAACTGATTCAACTTTGAGACATCAGATAGTCAGGATAGGCACTGTATAAGGGCAAGCCTTTTTTCAGTTTACAAAATGAAAAATTGAACCCTACAATTCAATGATAATGATATTATTTGTAACAAAGATGATTCAATTTTAGACCTGAACTAAACAAGATCCAAGTTTGTTGAAACTCATTTAATGAATTATAAAATAGTATCATTTGAATTTGTAATTAAATGATGGGTTTCTAAACACTTCTTGGTGTTGACAAAATGTTCAACTTTTACTTAGTACTTTTCAATTAATAAATTTATGCTCTGAACTCCACAGAATAAAATTTCACCAATAAGTAGATAGCATAATCATCTGCTTTGTCATTCACAGATTAATTAAACATTTGAATAGTTTGGAAAGGTTCATAATGCTATTACAATAGGGTGTGAATAATTTAATAGTGAGATCAACATCCAGCCTCCTGGGACACCAGTTACCTTAGTGATGGTTCAGAGAAATATGGGTGTACAATTGAATTAAGTGAATTCATTAGATTGCTGTCATTAAGATTGAATGCAATTTACAAAAATGCTTATATGTATATGCTACTTTACATTCATGGTGGGATTTTTATGAAACTTTGTCATTATGGATCATGATAACCTTTCTTGATGTTATGTTGTAAATTGCTGTACTGCAGACAAGCTGCTGTTGATTACGCAAAGGTACAGATGTTTGGGTGAAGGTTAAATTGAACAAAGCTTTTAATTACAAAGCTAAATTAGATGTATAATTTATATTGTCAAACCTTGATGCATTCCACACATTTGATTGAGAGGCACAGGCTTGTGTTACTGCTGCTAGCATCCTCCTAATAACTTGGAATTATATAAAACTATCTTCAGTATTACTAAATGTATACGTTGCATCAAATAAGGACAATTCCACAGGATTGATTCATCAGCTATGGTCAAGTGGAAAGGTTAAAGAATAGAGATAACAAAGTGGTTGTTAGTCCAATAGAAAGTGAGTCTGGAGAATTGATAATGGCAAACAAAAAGAGATGGCAGAATTGAACTGATATTTGCATCAGTCTCTACTATAGAGGATACACTTAACATCCCAGAAGCAGCTATAACTCAGGAAATGGAGATTCGGGAGAAACTCTGGAAAATTACTGCTAAAGTAGTGGTACTGAGTAAATTGTTGGAGCTGTGGGCTGACAAGTACTTGGGCCCTGATGAACTTCATCGTAGGATCTTAAAATAATTAGTTAGTAAGGTATTTGATGAATTGGTTCAAATTTTCCAAATCTCCCACGGTTCAGGGAAGACCCATTAAATTTGTTGAGGAAGTATTATGTGCTGCAGATATAAAAGGAACAGATGGTTGTACTGTACTTTGGATTTGCATCAGCACTTTATTAAGTACCACATCAAAAGTCACTGTGGAAAATAAAAGTCCAGGTGTAGGGGTAACAGATTGGCTGACTAAAAGAAAATGGTTCTGATGAAGAGTCACCAGATTCAATGTTAAGTCAGTTTGTCTTTTCCCATAGATGTTGCCAGGCCTGCTGGGTTTCACCAGCAATTTCTGTTTTTGTGATAGAAAGCAGAGTAGATACAAATGGGACTTTATCAGGTTGACAAGATGTAGCAAGTGTATGCCACAGGGATTAGTGCAAGGCCGTGACATGCCTGACAAACCCGATAGAATTCTTCGAGGAAATAACAAGCAAGTTAAATAAAGGAGAGCCAGTGGACACAATCTATTCAGATTTCCAGAAGGCCATTGATGAGGTGCCAAACAGGAAACTGCTAAATAAGAGTGCGTGTTGTTAGGGGCAAGGTACTGGCATGGATAGAGCAGAAGGCAGAGATAAAGGGGTCTTTTCCAGGGTGACAACCAGTGGACTTCCGCAGAGGTCCATGATGGACCCACAGCTATTCATATTATACGTAAATGATCTGGATGAAGGAACTGGAGGCATTGTTGCCGAGTTTGCAGATGACACAAAGATAAGTGGAGGGGCAGGTAGTGTTGAAGACGCAGGGAGGCTGCAGAAAGACATGAACAGGCTAGCAGAGTGGGAAAAGAAGTGAGATGGAATACAGTGTGGGAAAGTGTGAAGTTATACACTTTCATAGAAAGAACAGGGGCGCAAACTATTTTCCAAATGGAGAAAGGCTTTGGAAATCTAAAGCACAAAGGGGCTTGGGATCCTAGTTCAGGATACACTTAAGATTTACATTCAGGTTCAGTGGCAGTTAGGAAGGCAAATGCAATGTTAGCTTTCATTTCAAAAGGGCTAGAATACAAGAGCAGAGATGTACTGTTGAGGCGACATAAAGTTCTGGTCAGACCGCATATGGAATTTTGTGAGCAGTTTTGGGCATCTATGTAAAGAAGGATGTGCTGGCTTTGGAGGGTGGTCCAGAGGAGGGTTACAACAAATATCCCAGGAATGAAGGGTTTGTCATCGGAGGATCGGTTGAGGACTCTGGGTCTGTATTTGATGGAGTTTAGAAGGATGGTGGGGGTCTGATTGAAACTTAAAAAATACTGAGAGGTCTAGATAGTGTGAATGTGGAGAAGATGCTTCCACTAGTAGGAGACACTAGGATCTTAGGACACAGCCTTCGAGTGAAAGGATGACCCTTTGCCACTGAGATGGAGGAATTTCTTCACTCAGAAGGTGGTGAATCTGCAGAACTTATTGCTGTGGAGGCTACATCATTTAAGATAGAGATACATTCTTGATTTGTAAGGGGATCAAGTGTTATGGGGAGAAGACAGGAGAATGGGGTTAAGAAATACATCAGTCATGATCAAATGGTGGAGCAGACTCGATGGGCTGAACATCCTAATTCTTCTCCTATGTCTTATGGTCTTGTAGACCTCAACTAGTTACATTTTACATAAATGATGGGTGAAAGTACAGAAAGCATGATTGCTAAATTTGCTGATGATGCAAAGATAGATAACAAAAACTAAGATGTGACAAGAACTTGGTTATGAAAAGATAGAGTTAGGATGAATGAGTGGGAAAAGATGTCGCAAATGGAGTATAATATGAGAAAACATGAAGTTTTCCACTTAAGCAGCAGGAAATCTAAAAAAATTGATTCAATTTGAGAGAATTTGCAGACATCTAAGATGCAGAGGGATTTGGGTATCCTCAAGCATGAATCGCAAAATGTTAGTATGCACGTACAGCAAATAATTAGGAAAGCTAATAGAATGTTATCATTTATTACAAGGAGAATTGAATGCAGAAGTATGTTAAAAGCATAAGAAGCAACTTGAATGAAACGTACAAGATCCTGAGAGTGCTAAACTGGATAGATGTGACCAACTAGACAGGATGTCTCCACTTGTGTGAGAATCTAAAGCTAGAGGTCTTTTTAAAAATAAAGGAATATCCATTCAATACAGAGATGAAGCAAAAAGTTTTTGAATGGGGTTTGTGAATCTTTGAAACTCGCTTCCTGAAAAGACTGTGGAACCAAAATCTCAGATGTATTCAAAGGTAGGAGTGAATAGATTATCTGTAAAATGTTAAAAGGATACCTCAAATGTAGGCTGAAATGCAGATTTGAGGATACAATCAGATCAGCCATGATTTTATTAAATGGTAGAGTGGGCTCGATGGTTTACTCGGTTCCTTGTTCAATTGTTCACAAGAACAGGAGCAGGAACTAAATTTAGCTGAAGTTCTTGGATTGTTGAGTTGATTTAAGTAAACTTACAAGCAAATTAATTCCTGTCAAATTTATGGCAAAAGCAGTTGTGCCACCATATTCACAGCACATTAAGCTTTGCTTTTCTCCTTTTGAGTGTGTGTACGGTGAAAATTATGATTAAGAACATAAGCACATGAGAAATAGGAGCAGAAGTGGAATATTTGACCCTTTGAATCACTCTGTCTTTGAATAAGATCATGGCTGGTCTGATCATAACCTTGATTCCACTTTTCTGCCGCATAATAATCCTTAACATCCTTGCAGCTCGGATCAGTCTAGCCTTGAATACATTCAAAGACCAAGCTTCCACTGCTGTCTGGAGTGGAACATTTGCTGATTACATGAAGGTTGGTGGAGTTGTGGACAATGTGGAGGGCTGATGTAAGTTGCATTGGGACATTGACAGGATGCAGAGCTGGGCAAAGAAGTTGCAGATAGAATTCAACCCAGAAAAGTGTGAAGTGATTCATTTTGGAAGGTCAAATTTGAATGCAGAATACAGGGTTAATGGCAGAATGTGTGGAATGCGCTGCCGGCAGTGGTAGTGGGGTCAGAAACTTGAGACTTTTGAGCGACTCTTGGATAGGCACATGGATGATAGTAAAATGTAGGGTTTGCAGCGTAGATTGATTACTAGGTTGGCACAACATCGTGGGCCAAAGGGCCTGTACTGTGCTGTAATGTTCTATGTTCTATGTATAAAGAATAGATGCTCAGAATAGATTGTTCTTCACCTCCTGATTAAATGGGACACTCCTTATTTTTAAAAGGTGTGCCATCTAGTTCTAGATTTGCACATGAAAAAACATCCTCCGAGCACCTACCTTGTCGAACCTCTCCTTAATCTTACATATTTCAATAAGTTCTCCTTTTAGGGACATGGGAACCAGAATAGATCATTCATCCCGCCAAGCCTGCTCAGACATTCAATAGATGGTCAGGCTATTTTGGATCTGGTAATGTCTAATGAAGCAGGTTTAATAAAAGACGACAAGATAAGAGATTCCCTAGGAAATCGTGATCATAACATGGTAGAATTTAGCATTTAGTTTGAGATGGAGGAACTTCGCTCAGAAACAACTGTACTCAGCTTAAAAAGTGTAATTACAAAGAAATGAAGACAAAGCTAGCTGGATTCGACTGCAAAAGGACTTTAGCAGCCAAGACAGTTGAGAAACAATGGCAGACTTAAGAAAATAGTTTATGGCTCACAGCAAAGGAGTGAGGAAGAACGGTTCTACATTGTTAACCAGGGAATTTAATGTTGGAATCAAATTTAAATATTTGGGTGTCCTTATCCATAAACCACAAAATGCTAGCATCCAAGTTCAGCAGTTAATAAGAAGGCAAATGGAATGTTGGCCTTTATTTCAAAGGGAATGGACTAAAAAGTAGGGAAGTTTTGCTAAAACTATACAAGGCACTGAACAGAACACAGATGGAATACAGTGAACAGTTTTGGAGTTGTTATGTAAGGAAAGACATACTGTCATTGAGGTAGTCCACAGAAGGTTCACTAGGTTCAGTTCCTGAATATGGAGAGATTTTCTTGCAAAGAGAGGTTGAGTAGGTTGGGCCTTTTCTTATTGGAGTTTAGAAGAATGTGAAGCAACCATATTGAAACATAGAAGATGCTTATGAGTCTTGACATGATTGATGCTCAAAGGTGTTTTCTCTTTTGTGGGACAGTCTAGGACTAGAGGGCATAATTTCAGAATAAGGGCTTCCCCCATTTAAGACAGATGAGGAAATTATGTGAAATTCTTTACTGTAAAGGGCAGTAGATCTTGGGTTCTTGTATATCTTCAAAGCTGATATGGACAGATTTTTAATTAGTAAGAGAATAAAAGACTGTGGAGAAAAGGCAGCAAACTGGCGTTGAGTTGAGGGTTATCAGATCAGCCATAATCTCATTGAATGGCAGAGCAGATTCAATGGGCTGACTGATCTATTTCTGCTTCTACATCTTATAGTCTTCTTTACTTTGGGATATATCCAGGGTTGCACTTAAATTCAAAAACTGATCTTATGCTTACAAAGATTAGTAACCACTGATTTAGACTGCCTGGCAGTCACCCATTCCCTCTGTATCTGTAAGTGCAGAACCTGAATTGTGACTACCTTCCCAAAGATGCTTTCCATGTAATTCTCTGGCATGCAGATGCACAATAGTGGCTCCAGTTACTACTCACATTCAAAAACCCAGAACTTAAGCTTGTCAGTGACTCTTGCAGATGTGTTTTGTAGGACACATGCTGTATCCATGATTTCCCATAATTTGGCTGACTTGCCATACCACAACATAAAAGTTTTGCTATTATAATTAGAGTGTGTAAAATATCTTCTCACCTATCCACTTCTACTGTACCACCGTAACAGCCATTGATTTGAGGCTGAAAAACGTATGTTTAAAAAAAACCTCCTTCCCCTCTTTAGTGAATTCCTTTATCCACCAAACTTCCACTTTTTATGTGCTTTATATCTTGTATAGTTTATGCATCCACAGCAGAATTCAATAGTTGCTCAACCTTACCTCAGAAGATAACCCTTACAAAAAGTTATGTCCTATTAATACCATTCTTCAACTTGATTAGCATAGTTTTTGATCAAAAATAAAGTACAGGTTAGTGTGTTTCTAGTGTTTCAGACTGCAACATATGCATCACCAGATCTGGCTGATCCAAATAAAGTGATATATCATGACTCACTTGCCTCTGCCAAATTTGCCCTCAGCTCTAGGTTTGTCATGGAGGGCCAAAGATATTAAGTTTCCTTCATCACTTAAAAACAGTTTCTTAAACATCCCCCCGATCCATTTACCTTCGTACCTAACAAGTGCAAGGAACTTATAGATTTCACTATGATTGAACTATGCCATTCAAATGAATATGTTGCTCATCTTTGCCAAAGCCCTGGCCTTCCGTTCTTCTTTGTAGTTTTTCCTCTAAGTCACAACATGGTCTCTTTGAGTTCCTTTTGCTCACGACACCCTTCTAAATTTGTGCTGGTCCTTTTTTTTCATTGAAGTGATGTACAATCTGACTACTCTTCCTGTCCCCATCTGGCTGGTATTATAATGTATTGTAACCTCACCTCAGGTACCATTCCTCTGCTTTCAAAACAGTGTCACCATATCATTCCTTACCTGGCCCTTCCATATTTGCAAACCGTATCGTTACCAGACTTCCTTTCCCTTTCGTATTGAAGATGTTGTCACCTGCCATGTCTGTGCCAATCTTTCCTGCAATTCTGTTTCAATCTGTTTGATAGATTTCTGTCAAAGCAGTGAAATGACCCTAATCAAAGTGAAAAATGATTTCCTCTTACTATGACCATGATACACTACTTTCCTTGACCTCTCAGCCTTTGACACAGTGGAACCTCAAATAAAAAAAACCCATCTTAAAATGGCACACAATTCTAGGTACGGTTTATGCTTCCACTTAGCATAAGCATTCTGCATCCAAAGCAGAAGTTCCAACTTTGTGTTCCTCCTTAAAAATTATGGAGAGAAATTCCTTTTATTGCAAGTTCTAATTTAAGATTTGTTTCATTTTTAGTGTAAAAGCAGGACAAAATTAGGCCTCAACCAGGGCAATTTCAGAGAAAATGACAGGCCACAATGAATTACGTTCAGACGCCATTTTTATGTATTTCACAAACAGCCTCTAACTTAACCTCTCCGTAATTATTTATTAAATTAGAATTAAAGCCACATATTGTGGCTTCAGCCACTTACGTGCTTATGATGGTGGGATAATAAGAAAAAATTGCCTGATTTACACAGGAGAACAATTGTGATGTGCATTTAGTGAATTGTGCCCTTGCTGCATGATCTGAGCCGATCTTTGATGGATTACATCAGTCTTTCGGTGCTATTAGTGCTAATGGTAGGTGTACTGCTGTCTTATTAAAGATCCACCTGCAAATGTGAGTTTGATGCACATTATTGTCACCACAGCAGGGCCCTACGAGGAACAGATTATGTAACTCATGTTCTTTTTTCTTAATTAAACCAAGGTTAGATATCTGAATACATTTCATCTCTGACAGCAGTACAGTAGAGCAAGAAAAATGCATTTTTTGTCAGGAATAAAGCACACATCCATCTTCAAACATGATTGTTAAGTGAACAGTGGACATTTTTCTTCAATCCAGGAGCTTCTGTTGCAAACTCTCCATCTGAAATAGATCCATAGTAACACTTTTTCATGTCGGGTAAGAATCAGATGCCATTTGGCCCATCGAGTCTGCGCCAACCCTCCATAGAGCATCCCACCCAGACCTACCATCCCTGCAACCTCACACTTACCATGGCCAGTTCATCTAACCCACACATCTTTGGACTGTGGGAGGAAACCCATGCAGATGTAGCGAAAACATGCACATTTCAGACGGTCAACCAAGGCTGGAATCGAACCCGGGTTAGCTGGTTGCTAACCGCTGTGTCACTCCTCAAGAACGATATTCTCTTAACTGCAGTGCTGTTTTAAAAAAAATTCTACCTTCGTTGGACTGTTACACTACTATCTTTCTGATAAACCTGGGTTCAGCTGTTCAATGAATCTTAATTATCAACCAACATTGAAATCTGATCAAGGTGTGCATTTTAAAAATGTTCCACCCTGTGTTGATTACTGATAAAATTTTGAAAGCTTGCAGAAATCGTTTAAAAAAAATGCTGTTGTGGGGTGGGAATTGGTCATGTAACACTCTTTCTTTTGTGCGAAAAATTAGCACAAAGTGCATGTGAATATGGTTCTTTCCTCGCACCGAATCTGTCGGAAGTGAACGAGTTCCAATTAACAATTTCGAAGTGTTCGATGAACCAAACTAAGATAGGCATTACGCCGTCGACAATTCTAATCGGGACTGTAAATCGGTTTTACAAGCACACGATCAAATCGAACGTAAACCGGATCTTGATAATTTCATTGAGTCTATGTCTCACTCGTTATCCTCTTCAAATGACTGGAGGTTGCCTGGTAAAAGGTAAGTGACATTTGTTTTTAAACTTGTGTTGAGTGATGTAAGGTGTGTAGCACCAGATGCAAATCAAAACTGCAGATTGTTATCGGGCATGGCTCACATTTCTTACCCAGAGATAGTAAGAACCGCCGATGCTGGAGTCAGATGGTCCCGACCCGAAACGTCAACTTTCCTACTCCTACTCCTCTGATGCCGCGTGGCCTGCTGTGTTTCTCCAGCTCCACACTGTGTTATCACATTTCTTACTTGCTGTCTGTCCTCCGCTCTTGGGAGCCTTTCCCGGTCTCTGAATGGTGACTACCATCAGGAAGCACGAGAGGAAGCCACAACTCGCCTATTTTATGCGTGAGGCTTAACAGTCAGCCAACCTCACACAGGTGGATTTAACAAGTGTTCTGGGCGTTGTTATATTTTAGTCATTTTTTTCCTATTATTAAGGGAATTAGTTTCTTGAACACTGTTTTTGTTTTGCTTCTCTAACTCATCTCAAAATTTATCCACAAGTCTGTAATTTGTTTAAAACAGTACAGCAGAGAAGTCAAATGTAGAGTATTAAAATATCCTTTTTTTATATGTTCTATTCACACCATCTCCATCAGATACTGGTTGCCTTAATTTGAAACCTCTTCATTCTAGAATAATGGAAACGGTTTGGAGATGGTTCACTAGGTTGAAGTTTGGGCTGAAGGGAATTTCTTAATGAAGAAAAGTTGATCAGGTTGTCTGTAATTATTGGAGGTCAGCAGAATGAGTGAGTGGTGATCTTATTGAATATGTAATATTCTGAGGGGTTTTAACAAGGCAGATGCTGAAAGAGATAGTTAGAACTGCAGATGCTGGAGTCAGGGATAACACAGTGTGGAGCTGGAGGAACACAGCAGGCCAGGCAGCATCAGAGGAGCAGGAAAGTTGACATTTTGGGTCGGGACCCTTCTTCAGAAATCAGATACTGAAAGAATGTTTCTGCTCATGATGGAATCTGGAACTAGAGAACATTATGGATTTATTACTTTAAAACAAATGAGGAACAATTTCTTGAAGGTCATTAATGTTTAGATACTTTCAGTTTTGGAGGATGGATCGTTAGAACTGCTAAGCAGAGATAGATATTTTTGATTGACAAAGGAAGGATTATGTGGAACAGTCAGAAAAGTGGAGTTAAGATCACAATCTGATCTGATTGAATGGCAGAGCAGGACCTAACAGGCCCACTCCTACTCCTGATCTTTAAGTGCAGTACTGTGTACAGTTTTTCTGAATTCTGTACTGATTTATTTGCAAGACTATTTAATAATATCCTGTAATATTTTTGCTGGTAGTTATTCTGAAACAAATGTATGCTTCTGCAGAAGGTGAGAGTATCTTGTCCAATGTAAATCTCTCAGCCAATATCTGAAAAACAGACCAACTGGTTAACTGTCTCATTACCGGTTGAAGAAATTTTGCTCTGTGCAATAACTGTCCTGTTTCCCAAAATTATAATGGTGACTGCCTCCATAATTAATACAAAGTGAAGTATGTTAACACATCCTGTGAATGTAAATGGTGCTATGGAAATATAAGTTCATTTCTTTGTAATAGCCATCTCAAATTTAGTAGCAAAATTATGGAAATATAACCATTTAGTGGAGGAGAGAAAATTAAATGGAGCATACTTAAGATGTTTAAAATTCTTGGGGGGAGCTTCTCTTGAATAATGAAGGTGTAATTGATTTGTTTATAAGACTAGAAAACATTAGTACATCCATTTAGTGCTTTGGTGGTGACTTGTGCTGATCAGACAGTAGATATTTCATAGCAAATGGCTCACCTCCTGATTCCCTTAAGCATCTCCATCGTTTGCAAGGAACAAACAGGAGTGTGATGGAATACCTGCTATCTGCCTGGATGAGCGTAGTTTCAACAGCACTCAAGAAGTTTGGTCATATACAAAGCTGTCTCTTTAAGTACCTGCTATGCTTGCTGTGTCTATCTGTATGATGCATTGCAATCACTGACCTAGACTTCTTTGGTAACATCCAATCTGTCAGTTCCTAGAAGTGATAGCAGCATAAGTATCATCTTGAAGTTATCAAATGAACTTAAAAAGTGTATATCTTTTCCTTCATCGCTGACTAAAATGCTGGAATCTCCTGCCCAAGGCACAAGGTTTGATGATAAAAAACACACCCAGTACATTGACTACAGTGAATTGCAATGAAAACTCACTATCACTTACTCAGGACAAATAGTGAGGATAATAACAACTAGTTTTGCCACATTTTTTCTCCATTCTGAAAATGATTAGCTGGAAATGGAGATTTCTCTATTGAGGTACTCTCTCCATTACAATAGAGAATATGAAAGCTCCCCATCTTGTAGAAGATGCTTCCAGCAATAGCAATCTTGAATCTAGGCTGAGTTGAAATGGCTTAATTTGATTGTTAGTATGTTTTCTTCCTATGAATCAGTGCTGATTTAGTTTTGAGTTCTCTCCTTGTCACTGAGATTGTGATGGATGCAGTACTTTGTCCAAAAATGAGAATTGCCTCACTTTAGAGTAGGCTTTCTTTTTACATTCTTTAGAAACACGAAAACAAGTTTATCTTTTCTACAGTCACTTGTGTACTGCTTGTTAAATTTTGTTCTTGCCATCTGTTTGAAATATAATATTAGCTCTCCACTTAATTTTGATGAAACATGCTCATAATTATCTAAACTATTATTGTGATTTTGCGATGACCCAAGTTCTGTTCTCAGCAAAGAAAATGCACAGATGTTATATAATCTTGGTGTTATGTGGTTTTTCAGTTCCAGAATCTCTCCCTTTCAACTTGACAGATGTGCAAGTACTTTTATTCTTCCACATTTTTCCAATGTTTCATTTTCAATCCTGTTTATCTTCTTTGAATACAATTCTTTCTCTATATCCATGCTCCTCCCAATTCTTTAACAACCATGTTTCCCAAGGTATTCCTTTTTTTATAATAAATCAGTTCTACAGTTTAGTGTTGAGTTCCTACTACTACTGACCTCATTGTAGGATCAAAACAATCTTTTGAAAACTTAAGAGATTAGGTGCTGGGCGGGTGGCCAGGAATCACAGTTAAACAGTTTGCCTTTATTCATGCCGCTCCCACTCAAACCCACTGTGCTCTTCCAGTGGCTGATATTAAAGTACACTCTAAGCCTGGAACGTCTGGCTATTCTAGGTTAACAATTCTCAACATTTTTACACCTGTAAATGTTTTATTTAAGAATAAAGAAAATTGCGTATGCAGCAACCTAAACTCCATGCATACAGGCAGGTACGCCTGTAGGAGAAACAGTTCATAGAAACCATTTCTCTATCTACCGCAATTCCCTGTTTCAAAATGTAATCATTTATTGGATGAATACAAAAGAGGATTTAACTTAGATTAGACATTATTGTCCCAGCAGTTATTTGTGGACTTGTAAACCAGGCCCAGAAAGTGGATGTGTTGTGGGTAAACCGTCACTAATTACCTTTAATCGCAGCGACTTATTAAGAAATATCACAGACAATGAAGTACTGAAACAGTGATTTAAACTTTATTGCATGTAGCAACAAAATAAGACCCCTCAAGTAAGCAAGGTAAGCTTTAGAACTCAACTTGGCTATTACCTGATTATGGTGGAATTTAGCTACAATTCCAACCAACAGGGTCTGTTTCTGGAATGTCTAGGGTTTGATCCATGTACAATGTTGTTCTTTGAAGTTCTGCTGCTGCATTGTGCTGCAGATTATATAGATTTTCATTTTTCAGGTCTACGGTGTTACAATATTAAGGACCCTTTAGATTCTAACATCCAAATTATTGGCTATTCCTCTGAAACCATCAAGTCTGCAGCTTATCAGAAGTAGTTTTCTGGTTCCTTGTTACATTTGGCATTGACTGTCTGACTGAAGGCTTTGCATTCCTGCAGTTAACTCCTTAAATTCTTCTGCAGGGCAATCAGTTGTCCTTGTGGCATGAAGTGGCCAGTTATCAAACAGTTGTCAAAACAGTTTTGTTCATGTTGCTTTGACTCCTCCTTCTCCCAGACATGGCTAATTGCTTTCAATTCCTCTATAAGTTGGTCCTTGTCCCGTAATAGTTTATTCTAGTGTTACTGCTGCTTTTTTCAATCTATGAAGGGTTATTAAAGTTCTGAAGTTTATAATATCACAGGTATTAGAAGGAAAATAAGAGCTTATAAATGAACACAAGAAATCATATACACAAATAAATAAGCTGTAACTGTGAAAGTGAGCAACATTGCTTGTTTCACTGTCACTCCTTTCTGAGTGTGTCTCGCTTTTGCGCATACACTCTTTTCCTTTATTCACAGATTGAATTCCCCGTGCCCAAACTAAAGGAATAGCACAAGATATCAGGTATTATAACTTTTTCAGTAACAAAAAAACTGCAAAGAGTATTGACTAAACTACAGAACAGAAAATCATTAATGTCTTAATGCAACCAGTAACCCCACATCCCATAAATGTACACGTCTTACAGCATTGTTTCCATAGGATTACAGACTTTACGGGAAATCAAGTGCTGGAGGAACTCAGCAGGTCTGGCAACATCTGTGGAGAGAGAAACAAAGTTAACATTTTGAGCCCAATATGATACTACTTCAAACCCAGACTTAACTGTATGAGCAAATGATGTCTTCCTTTTTTTTAGTTAGACTGATTCTGCAGACTTTAGCATACTCCTCTGCTTGTACAAATATGTACAAAAGCTCCAAGTGAACAGAATGTACATTGTACTTTTCAAAATACTTCCACATTTATTTTGTTTACTGTGTGGAACATTCTTCATTGGTTATGTTTCATGAACTCCCAATTTTTGCTCTTTGTATACGTATATCTCACAACAGATCTTGGGGAAGGGAGGTGGCAGAATTTTCCCACGACAAAACCAATTAAGTTGAACTCATTTTAAGATTAGAATTAAATTAGTTTGATCTGAGAAAAAAGTGTGTCTGTTTGCAAAAAGATAAAGTATTTTAAAGTACACATTTCGTATTACTAAATCATTTTGTGTCAGGAATAACTCCTAGACGTAACTTGATATCCTTTTAGCCAGACAATGAAGTGCAGTAAAAACCAATATTTAGTTTGATAATAACATTAATACTTTTGCAGGTTACTAATGAGTTTGGTTGCCAAATCAATCAGAAAATCACCTTTAATAAGAATTGCTGGAATTGAAAGTATAGAATTAAATGGTTCACATGTATCCTAAACTAGAACTAGAACTAGAACCAGAACTGAAGTCTTGCCTTGTTTCAACACAAATTGGGTTTTTACATTACGAGTTGTGGAATGGGTAATAACTGAAAGGAAGCACTGCTGGATTGAAAGATTGATGTCTTTTTATCGCAATTTTTCTAATGTTGTACTTCTAATATTTGGATGCATGCTCGAAAATAATAATGCAAAATTACACCAAAATATTTTAAGCGGCTGTAGAAATATGTATGTTCTTTAAAAATATCCTGAAGTACTTTGTTTTCATTAAGCAAATCCTAATATATAGAAATTAAATTTGAGGGATTTTTAATCTTAATTACAGACAGCTAATTATTTTTATAGTTTGATCTCATGCAAGTTGGCTGAATGATTACCATGGCAACTAAGATGCTTTGAATTGTATTTCATTCCTCATCAAAATAACCTTCACTAAAAGCAACACTTTAAAAAGAACTGTTTTATTGCAATGTGTTACATTTTTAACATAACAACAATAGGACTAACTATTTATTTTCTATTCTAATCAAACATGAGGACATGAAGTATAAGAAATGTAGAAGGGTCTAGACCTGAAACATCAGCTTTCCTGCTCCTCTGATGCTGCTTGGCCTGCTGTGTTCATCCAGCTCTACATCTTCTTATCTGACATGAAGTATAACTTTTGTTCCACAAATGGAGAATATTTAGACTTAATACTACTATTGTGCTTCTTAAATGGTCTATTTTACTTGTGAAATAAATGTCATTGTCAAGAATTTCCTGTTCTGTTATCAACATTGATGTAATTATTCAGAGTGAAGGGGCAGCCTTAGTAATGGCGCAATAAAAGCAACAGATATTGGAAATACTCTGCAGGTTAACTTGTTCTAAGAGTGACCTGTCATCAGTTTATTTCAAATTTTCAGTATCTGTAATATAAAGTGCTTTTGTATTTGTGATTTTACAAACTTTTCTCCCCATGATCTTCCCAATAAATCAACCCATACTGAATGAAATTTATTTGTATAAAATGAGATACTACTTCCAAGTCAATAGCAGCACTATGTGTACCATCTACAAGATGCACAGCAGAAATTTACCAAAGTTCTTTAGGCAGCACCTTCCAAATCTCAATCATTACCATCTAGAGGTACAAGTGTCATAAGTTCCTCCTTCAAGCTGTGCACCATCCTTACTTGGAAACATATCGCCGTTCCTGTAGTGTTGCTGGATCAAAATCCTGGAAATTCCTCTCCAACAGCTTTGTGAGTCTACTGACCGTAAATGGATTGCAATAGTTCAAGAAGGCAGCTCACCACCACCTTCTCAAGACCACTTAGGCATGGTCAATAAATGCTGGCCTAACCAGTGATGTCCACATCCTCAGAATCAGATTTTTTTTAAAAGAATTCAGTCTGAGCCTATGGATGGTAGTGACATAGGGACAGGAACAAACCATCAGGCCATTGAGCCTGTTTCATGAGATCAAGACAGAACATCTACATCAGTGCCACTTTCCTGAATTATGTCCATTTCTCTTAGTGTCATTAGTATCCAGAAATCTATCAGTTTCTCTGTGAGCTTCCATAGCCCTCTGGAGTGGACACTTCTAAAGTCTCACCACAGCAGAGCTTTTTGTATTCATTCATAGGCGTGGATGTCATTGCTAGACAGCATTTATTGTCCACCCGTAATTGCATTGGGAAGATGCTGTTAGAGATGATGGACAATGGGAAATAACAAGGAAGGCATTACTGGGGTTGGAAGTAGAACAGAGTGAGGAAGAGGAAGAGGGCACTGCATAGGGAGCCATATCTACTCTGGGCCTTCGGGAAATACTTCACTGATATTAACATTACTGAAAAACAACATTTTGTTTGTTTCATCAAGGAGGCTGTCACTGATCTACATCACCTACTGCAGTTGCAATTCAAGATTTCTACTGCGGTAGCGACAATACTGCCATGACCATTAACGTCTTTACTACCAGTCCTTCTAGCCAGCAGCAAGTGACATCATTGACACTTTGATACATCATTCTACTATGAACCAGAGGTTATGAAGGTTCTGTACGCCACTTCCCTCTATCTCCTTTTTTGGCAGAACAAAGTAAGTCAAGAGTCAAGGCTTCAGTTACATGGCTGATTACCCCATCTCGGCAAAGTACTATATATTGCATACACATTACTGTGTATATTCCCTATAACCAGCTTGACATTGTTCTCAATCAGGAGTCCATGTCCTCAATGTATATTTTGTACATTAGTGATGACATGATATTCTATTAATAGTCTTAACTCAATCATCAGTGCCGGTCGCCTGTGCCAAGTTTATTTTAAGTAGGTAAGCAACTTTTTGGAAGTTACTGGGCGATGAAGGTTATCCTATATGAGCATGAATTATAATTCCTCTCAGGAATTCAGACATAACCAGATAATTGATATTGCAATCAGCGTAGTCAAGAAATGCTTCTGTTGTCTGGACCATTCCAGAGGATCACTGTAATCCATTGCTGATATCCCTTCTGTCTGTTGTTTTCTCTGCAACTTTGCCGTTATTAGTGACCAGCCTTAATGATCATCACCTAGGAAGCAAGTAGAAGAGGAGAAACAGCAGCCTTAACTGTCAGAGCTGTTGGATACCAACAGATTTAGGAGAGCTTTACTAACCTTAGCTGCACAAGCCCCAACAATCTCGTAATCATGACACTGCCATTGGAAATATTTCAAACGGCCAAGTTAGGTGACATTGAGCTGCGCTGCCTAGAATATCCAGCTGAAAATTGCAGCATCTTATTCGAGTTATTTGGGCTGGTTTATGGGCAAAATTAAGATTTGGGTAATTGACAACCACAGAATTATTATGGTTCAATTCATCGTGTCTGTATTGGCTCTTTGAATAAGTAGCATGAATTGGTGTCATTCTCCTCCCCTTTTTATATAAAGCTGCATATTGTTTCCATTGAAATAATCATCCAGTGCCCTATTGAGCATCACAATTGAACCTGCCTTCATCGTACTTCCAGACAGAGCATTCCAATCCCAAACTACTCGCTAAAGTTTCTTCTTTCATCACAATTACTACTGTTACAATTACTCCTAGTGCCATCATGGAAGCATACCAAAGAATTGGTTTCACCTTCAATCTCAAAGTCTCAAATCCTTTACCAACATGTCCCAAGACAAGTTTCTGTCCATCCCTTCATTAAGATCAATGGAGAAATTCTCCCAAACGTGAAAAATTTCCTTTACCTGGGAAGCCCCACCCCTCATCTAAGGCTGACATTGATGCAGAGATTCAGCATTGCTTACAATCTGTGAGCACCACCATTGGATGTCTACTTGGATGTCTGAGGATGATAGTCTTCAGTGACATTGTGCAGATAACAAAATCCTTGTGCGTAAGACAGCATTCCAATTCTTGAATATGGGTCCAAAACTTGGACTGTATATAAATGCTACCTCAAGACCCTCGAAGTATCATTCATGCTGTTTGAGACAGATTCTCCACTGCAGCTGAGAGGACAGGCAGACTAACATCAGCATGCTTGAAACAGCTAATAGCACCATCGTTAAGGCCATGGTCATCTGAAACCAACTCCAATGGGCCAGTCATGTACTTAGGATATCTGAGTTCAAACTGCTAAAGCAAATCATCTTTGCCCAGCTCAAGGAAGGAACTTGAATGAAAGGAGAGCACAAGGAAGTGTTCAAAGACTCCCTGAAGGCTTCCTTCAAGAAATGCAACACAGATGTTTCCCATGCATTGATCCTCATTCAGAAAAAAAAACTGACTTAGAGGAAGCTGCTGTGTGATGGGACACAATTCTTCAAGAACGCCTGACAACAAATGGAAGTACAGAAAAGGAATCAGAAAGCAATGTCACTGATCTCAAGCCTGAACAATATCCATTAGCAGTTACAATTAGCAGGGGGAGGCAATGGCCTAGTGGTATTATTGCTGGACTGTTAATCTAGAGACCCAGATAATATTCTGGGGACCCAGGTTCAAATCCTGCCATGCCAGATGGTGGAATTTGAATTCAATAAAATATCTGGAATTCAGAATCTAACAATTGCCATGAATTCATTGCCAATTGTCAGGAAAAACCCACCTGGTTCACTAATGTCGTTTAGGGAAGAAAACTGCCATCCTTACCTGGTCTGGCCTAGATATGACTCTAGACCTACAGCAATGTGGTTGACTCTGAACTGCCCTCTGGGCAATTAGGGATGGACAATAAATGCCACCTGGTCAGAGACACCCTCATCCCGTTAATGAATAAAGGAAAAAAAAGTCAGTTCTGAAGCAGAGGCATATCAGACTTGAAACATTAACTCTATTTCTCTTTTCATCAGTGCCAAACCAGCTAAGTTTCTCTGATATTTTCTGTAGCTATAACCTTTACGGTGTCCTGTCACTTGGCCAGTTTTGTATCCATGTTGTTAGTGCCTCTTTTATTCTATGAGCTGTAACTTTTATTGCGAATCTGATGTGTGGCTGTACATAGAACATTGTTTGGAAAACGTATCACACTAATTGCATTACTGTCATCAACCCTTCCTGTGAACTCTTTAAGAAACTCCAAGTTAGTTACACTGGAACAAACACAGTAAATATTAGAGAAATGCAGCTGGTCTCGAAGCATCTGGGAGAGAGAAACAGAATTAATGGTTTGAATCCATTGTGACTTCTTCAGAAAAACTGTTCTGAAGAGTCGTATTGGATTGAACATTAATTTGCTTTCTCTTTCCACGAATGCTGCCAGACCTGCTGAGCTTCTTCAGCAAAAACACAGAAATTGCTGGAAAATCTCATCAGGTCTGGTAGCATCTGTAGAGAGAAAGCAGAGTTAATGTTTCGAGTCCAGTGTTCTGAAGAAGAGTCACTGAACCCGTAAAGTTAACTCTGCTTTATCTCCGAAGATGCTGCCAGACTTGCTGAGATTTTCCAGCAATCTGCTTTTGATTTTGATTTCCAGCATTCACAGTTCTTTGTATTTGTTTTGTTTAGAGTTTCTCCAGCATTTTGGTTGTATCAGATTTCCAGCATCTGAATGGTGTTAAACATTGTGCAGCCATCAGTGAACCTTCCCACTTCTGACCTTTACAATGATGGGAAGGTCATTGAAACAGCTGGGCCAAGGACAGTACTCTAAGGAAGCCCTACAGAGATGTTGTGGAGCTGAGATGACTGACGTCCCACAACCACAACCATTTTCCTTTGTACATGTTTAGACCAAGGCAGTAATGTGGTCAGGAGCTGAGTGGCCCTGGTAGGGACTCAAACTGCATGCCAGTGAGCAGATTATCACTAAGCAGGTGCTGCTTAATAGCATTGTTGAAGACACCTCTGTCAATTTATTGTTAGAGTTATAGAGTCATACAGCATGGAAACAGACCCTTCAATCCAACTAGTCCACCTGACCATGTTCCCAAACTAAACTAGTTCCACTTGTCTGTGTTTGGCTCATATCCCTCCAAACCCTTCCTATTCATGTACTTATCCAAATGTCTTCTTAATGTTGTAATTGTACCTGCATCCACCACTTCCTCTGGCAGTTCATTTCACTCACAAACCACTCCTGTCATGTCCTTTTTAAAACTTTCCCCTGTCATCTTAAAAATATGCCCCCTGGTTTTGAATTCCCCCACCTTAGGGAAAAGACCTTTGCTATTCACCTTATCTGTGCCCCTCATGATTTTATAAACCTCTATAAAGTCACCCCTCAACCTCCTGCTTTTTGTATACAGGACATACCTGAGTACTTTTTCACATTGCTGGGTAGATGCCAGTGTTGTAGTCGTACTGGAACAGCTTAGCAAGGAGTGCAGCAAGTTCTGAAGCACAAGTTTTCAGTATTATTGCCATAACATTGTCAGGGTTCTTAGGCTTTGCAATGTTCAGTGTCTTTAGCCATTTCTTGACATTGCATGGAATGAACTAAATTGGCTGAAGACTGTCATCTAAGGTGCTTGGAACTGCTGGTGGTGGCTGAGGTATGTTCAGTTGGCACTTCTGGCTGAAGATTATTGCAAATACTTTAGCCTTCTCTTTTGTGCTGATGTGCTGGGCTATGACATCATTTGAGGATGAGGATGTTTGTGGAGCTTCCTCCTCCAATGAGTTGTTTGCTTGTCCACCACCATTCATGACAGCTTATATCTGTCTGGTTGTAGAATTTCTTAGCTTTGTCTAGCACTTGCCGTTTATAACGTTTGACACACAAGTAGTCCGGTTGTGTAGCTTCACCAGGTTGAAACCTCATTTTTAGTTGTGCCTGACACTGCTCTTGTCTTGTCCTCTTGCATTCATCTTTGAGTCAGGGTTCATCCTCTGGCTTGATGGCAGTGGTAAAGTGAGGAAATATGCAGGGCCATATGATTTCACATTGTGTTGGAGTACAGTTTGGTTGCTGCTTATGGCCTAAAGGCCCCATGGATGCCCAGTCTTGAGATGCTAGATCTGTTTGAAATCTATCCCATTTTAGCACTGTGACATCCCACACAGCACAATGGAGGGTTTTCTGAATTTCAAGATTGGATGTGGACTCCAGAAGACTGTGTGGCCGTCACACTTCTCATTCTTGGTAATCCATGATGATAATGCTGTCAAATGTGTTTTTTTTTCCTCTTGTTGGTTCCATCATCACCTGCTGCAGACCCTGTCCAGTTCAGTCAGTATTGCTGCTGCCAAGCCACTCGGTGGTGGACGTTGAAATACCCCCACCCAGTGTACAACTTCTGTGCTTTTACTGCGGTCTCAGTGTTTCTTCCAAGTGTTGATTGACCTAGAGTATTGATTCATCAACCAAGGGGGATTTATGTGGTATTGAGCTGGAGGTTTCTTGCCCATGTGAGACCTGATGACATGAAATTTCATAGAGTCTGGAGTCAATGTTGAGAACTCCTAGGGCTGCTCCCTTCCAACTGTATAGCACTACGCGGCCACCTCTGCTGGGTCTGTCCTGCTTTGGAGACAGGACATAACCAACGATGATGATGCTATTGTAGGTTATGATTCTGTAAGTATGACTATGTCAGCTGTTGCTTAATGAGTCTGTGAGACAGCTCTCCCAATTTTGGCACTAGCCTCCAGATGTTAGTAAGGAGGACTTTTCAGAGCGACTGGACTGTGTTTGTTGTTATTGTTTCTGGTGCTTTAGTCTATTCCAATTAGTGCACCCAGTCTTATTCCTTTACTTTCTAGCTTGCTACACCGCTTCAGAGGGCAGGTGACTTGACTACATTTGATGGCCCTTCTTTTAAAGGGCGTTAATGGACCAGATGTGTTTTTCTTACAATGGACTCATAGTCATCATTAGATATTTTTAATTCCTGATTTTTAATGAATATTTATTTTTATTCTGCCATATGCCATATGGCGGAACATTACCTGGACTATTAGTTCAGTGACAATACCTCAAGGTCCTCACCCCTCTCTCAGGATTAAAAGGGGTTTGTGGCACTAATTACAGACTCCTACACTGAATACCTAATCTTAAATATGGAAAATTGATGGTCTTTAGCGCACTTTAAAAATCATATCTGGTCAAACCTTGGTGTGTAGTTTAACACATGAAATTCTTCAGTGTGCCTTCATTACAAATTAGGATTAAAGCAAGTTATCAATTATTTAGAGTTTAGCTGATCAGACCAGAACTTCAAATTCTTTTGTTAAGACATTGCTGGTACATACCCCTTTTAATCCTGATGCAGGTGACCAAATCAGTTGATCCTGTCAAGTAAAAATCTTGCAATGCAAGTACCTTAGCAAATTTACTTATTCAATTTTTGATCAATATAGGTCATCTGTTAATGTTGATATTTCTGATATTTCATATGCAGCAATAAATAACTCTACTGCTGAAAATAGTTTGGCACTTGTAACCTCTCGGGTAAGCATTGTGTAATGAAGCCAATGAGATAGTAATTTTATATGACAACTATTTTCATACTATATTCCTTGCTTTGCATGGCAGCTAAATTATGGGCATTGTATAGAAGATGAGGGCATTTTAGCTACTATAAGCGCCACTTTATTGTGACTTTATTGTAAAGAGGCTCTGATGTTGCATTAAATTTTTGAATCTATAAGTACATCTGTTAAGTTGCTTACAGTACTAAACAGGCTTATTTGCAGCATTTTCAAACAGCAATGTTTGTCTTCCTGCAATGGTCAGTAAATGTGATAAACTTGGTTAATTAATGATTTTTTTTATTGAATACAAATTTAAATGTTTGAAATGTCAAATCTGACATTGTTTTAATTTACAATTAAATGAAATTATTGAAAAGCTGTTCATATTAATGTACTTTTAATGTTACAGTAACCTACTGTTGATGACATTGGACTAGTAATTTAATAAAGCATTAGGAATTCAAATCCTACCGTTTACGGAATTTGAATCAATAAATGAGATAATTTCTAAACTGACATCAGAAAAGTGACAATGAAAGTTGATATTACAAAAGCTCAACTATTCATTAATGCCCTTGAGAAAATGAAAGGCTTAACCACCCTATCCAGCCGGACCCACACTTCTACATTGGTTGCTGTAGCATATATTCTAAGAGCAAATAATAATAAATTCAAAATTAACAGAAAAAACATACACTTAATCCATAGCCTTTAGCTTCATTCAAAATTTTCTCATTTTAAACTTACATATAAAAGGATCATATTTCCACTTAAAATTTGTCATTTCTTTTGAGCTTTGAAGAACTCACATTGAACTCGAAACGTTACATTTGTTTCTCTCTCCACAAATGCTGCCAGATTGCTAAGTTTCTCCAGCATTTTGTTTTTAAGAGTTCCATTTAGTTTCCTTAACAAAAAGTAATCCTAGAAGGACCAGCAATTATTTAAAAGCTCCTAATGCTTGTAGCAGAATACTTGTAATCTGTAATTGAGTCCATTTTTTCCAGACATGTCTCCGTTACCATGCATACTTTCTTCCAAAGCTGCATTCCAGAGCCTCAAAAAGGCTTGCAGTTCTGTGATATGAATATAGTCAGCATCTTTTTCTCCATCTTCAAAGTCACCACAGTAGATAATCTGATATTCGATGTTGCTTCTCAGTGGACCAAGCCTCAACCAGGCACTGACACACATACACAAGCATTACAAGATAGTCATAGAATTTGGATAGAATACCATATGTTATATTTGAAAGCCTTTAAATTACTCCAAATGGGGGAGGACTGAAATCTTTATCTCTGACAATTTGTGTGACTTTTGCTCTATGTATACTACGTAGTAATGTTTTTGTTGAATCACCTTGTGCATTTGTTGTAAACATTCAATGCAG
Organism: Rhincodon typus; assembly: GCF_021869965.1. Lineage (NCBI taxonomy): Eukaryota > Metazoa > Chordata > Chondrichthyes > Orectolobiformes > Rhincodontidae > Rhincodon > Rhincodon typus. The sequence continues at coordinate 46,844,982 of NC_063338.1, forward strand.
TGCTGATTTCAGAGATCTATGATAAATGCTGTGAATACTCAGGACACTGAGAAGGTGATGTTTCCATACTGCTGGTTGACTATTTACTGCACTACAATTGCAACCATCACAGCATCAACAAAAAGTCCACGAGTGAGATAAGTTTGTAGACACTGCAAATTCTAGTTCCTTCTGCCCAAATATTATTGTTGTGTGTTTCTTTAAAAAAAAACTAAACAAAGTTGCCAGTGATGGAATGATTTAGAAAGGCTACTATATGCTGTAGGTTTATGAGTAGTTTAGGTAAAACCCATCAGTTTTTTAAAACTGAGCCATTAATTTTTAGATGTTTCCAGAGGTGAAGGGCATTCTTTGTACAATCCACTGGCAAGCACGTGAGCTGTATGAAGCTGTTTGGAAAATCCTGGATAGGTCTAATATTTAATCATCCCTGAAGTCATGCATGGAAGTTTTTGGCAATCAGATGGCAATTCTGCTGTTGGAGACATGGTGACTCTGCAGTCAACATTCATTACAGATTCCCAAATTACACTCACTGGGATCATTACCTTTCATTTCATACAGCTTTTCCGTAGTAAGTGATGACACCCTTGCAGATAAGTAAATCCTGCCACATTTAGAAATTTATGTTGTGATTTTAGAAATTTACTTGCTTTAGAATGGCTAAATTAATGCATTTTCATTTTGGCTATTCTGTTTCTTTTCTTGTTTCATATTAATGCATTGGTTTGCTTGTCAAACTTTTTTTATACGCTTATCTATTTTATTTCTTTTCCCCTCGTGGCACTTTCTAACTTTTCTTTTAAGCAATTTACAGATTTGTCATTTTCTTGGAATTCATCTCATGCTCCGGGGTTTGGAAGACAGGGAGGAATGCTGGAAGAATTAACAAAAGGCAGAGTCACCTGCATTACAGATGGACTTTGATCACTTATCATTAGTTAATGGGAGGGATATGTACGTGTGTGTTTATAGATCCTGCCGTGTTATTTGCATATGTTCTTGAAGATCTGTCATCAATATTTCACCGGGAAGTCAATATTGTAACTGTGTCCTCCTCTTCTGCAACAAAAACAGAAATTGCTGGCGAAACTCAGCAGGTCTGGCAGCATCTATGGAGAGAAAGCCGAGTTCATGTTTCAAGACCAGTGATCCTTCTTCAGAACTCACAGTAGCCAGGGAAAGATGGTATATGTGCTGATGGCAGGTTGGGGGATGAAAAGGAGTGAACAGATGGGTGGAGTCAGAACCCCAGTGTGAGAGAGAGAGAGAGAGACATGGTTAAGCAGACAAAGAGATGGTTGATACGAAACGAGGAAAGGAAAAAAGTTGATTATGAGGACAATGAGTAGATGAAAATTGGTTGGCTGTGCTGAAAGCAGCTAACATTATGATGGAGCCTGGGGTGTGGGGTGGGTAAAAGACAGGGAAGAAGGTGTTCAGGTTGTAAAGTTATTGAATTCTGTATTAAGTCCTGAAGGCTGCAGAGTCCCCATGTGCAAGATAGGATGCTGTTCTTCCAGCTTGTGCTGAGCCTCACTGGAACACTGCAGCAGGCCCAAACAGAAATGTTGGCAAGGGAGCATGTTAGTGGTGTTGGAATGTCAAACAACTGGAAGTTTGGGATCATTTTTGCTGACAGAATGCAGGTGTTCAGCAAAGCGGTCACCCAGTCTGCATTTTGTCTCCCCAGTGTAGGAGAGACCATGTGAGCAGTGAGTACAGTAGAGGAGATTGAGTGAAATGCAGATGAATTGCTGCTTCACATAGAAGGTGTGTCCAAAGCCTTGGATAGTGAGGAAGATGGTAAAGGGGCAAATGTTGCACCTTTTGTGATTGCGTGGGAGGGTGGCCTGGGGAAATATTGGGAGTGGAGAAGGAGTGGACTAGGGTATTTAAGAGGGAATGATCCCTGCAAAATGCTGACAAGAATGAGGAGGGGAATATGTGTCTGGTGACATCCTGCTGGAGGTGGCAGAAATGCCAGTTTATGAGCCTTTGGATGCAAGTGCTGGAGAGGTGAAAAGTAAGAACTTGGGGACCTTATCGGTTGTGGGAGGGAGCAAAAGGAGTGAGGGCAGAAATGTGGTTGGACACTACTAAAGGCCCTGCCAACGACTGAGGAAAATGGTGGACTTTTGAGGCATCCCAACTGCCCATCTCTTCTGCAGTTTCATTTTCACATCTTGGCTTGAAATTTGACTTGATATTGCCTGCTTTTTCGCTGCCAGATATGAGATTGTGCCCACAGACAGGTGTCTGTGTCACAGACGTAAAGTTCTGGTGCTGACTATACCAGTTGGGATTTTGCTGAGGATAATGCATGCATAGAATGACCCCAGAGGTGTGGGTTCTAGGATGATTGTGACGTGTAATTCTGCATTAACGCCAGTTATACCATTTTAGAGTTTAATGCTCAGCTGCAGAAAGGATCCTGCTCTACCATTGCTATTTCATGCAGCTTTTGGATTGGAACAACTGGGACTGTGAAAGTTGCCAATTTCTTGAGGTTCTGTGCAATTTAGCTCTTTTCAGATTGCCTCGGGAAACATCTGGCAGATCAGTCTGACTGCAGTATAACAGTTTCCAGGGCAGGTTCCTGTTATGTGCTAGATGACTATTCATGTTTTTAATTGTACTGTCTCTGAGACAACATTTATAGTCGTTCTACAAATTAGTAAAAGCTATCATCAAGGTACAATGAATGACACTCTATTCAAAGATGTTAACCATGTCTTCCTGCTTATTCAATATTTTCTGTTGCTGGAACCAACTCTCTTAAGAGACTATTTTATCTTGAGTGGGACATTAGTCTCAACATCCTGTGTTTGGAATGCCTGATCCCTTTATAATGACCAAATTATTGAGGATGCAGCAAATTATTATAATTTTGGAAACCTTCCCAAGGTTTCCAGATACATCCATACTACTTAATTACCATTTGTCCCTTTGTTACACTCTATGACAACTGGTACTCTCTACCAGCATGACTAACGTATGTCCCTAAAATTCTCATGACCTCCTACTACCCTGTTAGAAAGTTGTTTAGCTTATTGCAGGCACTGTGTCCTTGGGAACTGCGATCATATTCATCTTGGTGATGTTGATAGGAGAAATTATTTCTACTGTCCTGTAACCCAGTGACTAGTGAATCATGAGAAACCATGAATTCTGTATCCTCACAACATACCAGGGTCTTGGTGTGTTTCTGCAGTGTATCTTGCAGATGATACATGCTGCTGCTCTGTTTTGGCGATGTTAGTAGTGAATATTTAAAGTGGCAATGGGGTACCAATCAAAAGGGCTGCTTTGACCTAGATAACGTTGAGATTCCTGCAAGTCGTTGGAGCTGCACCCATCCAGACAAGTGGAAAGTATTCCATCACATTCACTATCCTAGAGTGCAGTGGGTGTCAGGGCATTTAAGTTGAGGACAGAGACAGATTTTTAATTAGTAATGGGTTGAAGCGTTATGGGAAGTGGCAGGAAAGTGAAGCTGAGGCTGAGATGAGAATAGCCATGATCCAACTGATGATGTAACGGCTCAAGGAACTGAATGGCCTGCTCCTGCTCCTAGTTCTTAGGCTTTTATGTGGGAGCTGCTTGGAAGAGGACTTTTGGTTTTTTAGGTGTTTTTCTCAAATGCTGTTGAAGGAGTTGACCATGAATTCAGCTTGATTGAGTGTACACATCATCTGCATATCGGAGCTCAGTTTTGGATTGAATTTTTAATGTCAGATGGCTGTAAATGCTTCATTGGATATGTTTAAGCCTGAGATATTTTTGGTTTCTCAATGAATCACAGAGGTGAGGGGAGTGGGCAGGAAAATGGGGTTGAAGCTAATTGGACATGATCATTTTTGGTAGAGTAGGTTCATTTGATCTACTGCTGTTCTATATCCTATGTTCTTACCTTTGATTACCCCACTGTCAGAAATAGTTTCTCTATATTTATCTTTTTGAACCCTTTATCATTTTAAATAGTCTTTCAATTCAGCTTTCACACACCTACAGTATTTTGCTTTTGAATTTGCAATATTCATGATAACTTTCATAGGCTTGAATTTTGGGAGCTGTTAATCATAATGGTGAATTGTAGAATATAACGCTATCTTTTAAACTTGGAATAAAATTTAAAGGGCCCCTGCTATTTGATTTGCAGGTGCATGGGGCCTATATATTTCCCTGAAGTTTTCCCATCATCCACCCCTAACATTTCCTCAATCATAATGGGGTGGGTGAAGTCTGGGTGAATTAATTACCTCCTCCGTGCTGCCTTAAATTTTTGAGGCTTGTGGCATCTGGATGGGCCAAGTTGGTGTATCAGCCTGGCAGATCATCCTGCATTTTCCTCAGTGGTCCGTTTTCTAGTTTGGTGACATTTTCTGCATCATCTCTCCACGGGCCTCCTAAAATATCCCAGCGTTTACATCAAGAACCCCTAACCATCTCTTGCTCCAAGGCCTCCCCTCCTGTCCATACTGCAAAACCCTTACATTTACCTCTTCCTTGGCTATAGATCTTTAAAACCTGAGAAGTTTGAGGATTGACTGCATGTAGTTCCAGCAGTGGCCATCATTCTGTGGTACTGCTGGAACTGTGGAGCTGCCAGTCAATCCTGAGTGGGAGTTAGAAATCTTGCTGCCAGCCATTTAGCACTCCAATGAGTGTGAGGCAGCATGCATCTATGGGGATATGTTCTTTGCTAACTCTAGCTGGTGAAATGGGAAATCTAACCTACACATTCTTCTGCCTTTAATTACGTTAATAAGTTTACCTTGTTTCTAAAGATAAGCTGTTTCTGAGTCACGTCGAGAGGAAAAAAGGCAATATGAATAGATAACAGCTTTAAGGCTGAGATATTAACACTTTATATTTGTTCTTCCAGGAAATTGTTTTATGGCTCCTTCCAAAATACCAACATGATCGGACTTGAGACATTGCCAGATCCCACAGATATCTGGGCAATAGTACAGACAATTGGAAAAGGAACCTATGGAAAAGTCTACAGAGTTTTGAATACGAAAGATGGTAGTCAAGCTGCTGTCAAAGTGCTGGATCCCATCAGTGTTAGTATTTAGAAATTTTGTAAACTTGTTTGTGACTTTCTGGTATTGTGAGATTCTGCTTTTGAATCGCATCTAATAAACAGTGTGCACTCTTTATATTTCCTTTCCAACCTGCCTCTATCCTTTTGACAGGGTTAACTTCACCAGGAAATTTCAATCGAAGGGGTGACCAATTAAAGGAAGGGAATGCTAGAATATGAGAGGGGCTACTTTTTCTATCTCAGGCTGGTTCTCTCTCATCTTCACTGCTGATACATTCACTGATTTGGAGGAGCAGTGAGCCGTTTGAAGTGGAGGTGTTGAGTTGGTCATTGGGGGTTCCTTTTGTTGAGCCGAGGGCTAAAAGGGTGGGAGGGCATCTGCCAGGGGAGAAGGCAACTGCAAGAGGGGTGGGGGCAAAATGATGGAGGTTACAAGAGGGGTGTGGGGGTAGGCAAGGGGATGGGGTCAGTGGGAGCTGCAAGGAGGTAAGAGGGAAACAACAACAGGAGGGTATTTTGAGAGGGAGGCTGTACAAGAGAGGGAGTTTCAAACCTGTTAACAAAGGAATACTTGACTAACTGGGAGCCAGGAAAACTTGAAATCACTGAAATAATGAATTTCATGAAAATGAGTGTGAAATCTCTGGCTAAAAGCTGCATTGGGGGTTGGGGGTTTGTGATGGAGCAGCTGCTTTTCACTGTCAATTAAGTTTGAGGTTGAAGTACAATATAGAGTAAAACAGATAATAACTCCCTTATTAAAATCTTCCAGCGTTGCACATTTGCAAAAGACAAACTAGCTGTGATCTTACCAGTCTGTGGAAGATATATGCAAGGTTTTTTTTTGAGTAATGGAACATGTCAGATATTTGGAAAAATATCTGTTGCTAACTTAAACCTGTTTTCTTATGTCGGTTTAAATTCTGTGACATCTAAGAAATTTAATATTTTCCTCGTGTTGTGACTTCAGTTACAATTGAGGCTTGATAATTTTTGAAGATATGATGAATTATTTTAATTCTGCATCTATGGGTCCATGTATCCTTTAAGTCAACCCAAATTTGAAAGGTATTATTATTCCATGACTGTGTCACCCAAGAAATTAGAACAAAGAACACAGATGGAGGATATATGAAATAAAAACTGGAATTGCTGGAGAAACTCAGCAAGTCTGGCAGCATCTATGGAGAGAAAACAGAGTTAATGTTACAAGTCCAGTGACCCTTCTTCAGAACTGGAGCTGAGTATCTCCAACAATTTCTGTTTTTATATGTAATAAATTAGGTAGTGAGAATGAAAAACAAGTCCCTGAAAACAAAAACATTGTGTCCCAAAATCCAAACTTTGCCCTTAAAACAGCACTTGGTGGGGGTGGGGGAAACTCTTGACCCCTGCCTTCAAACAATGTCCCTCCCTAATTCTGTAACCTCCTCCAACTCCAAATCTCTCTGCAATATCTCTGCTCCTCTAATTCTGGACTCTTTCAGTTTCCCAATTGTAATTCCTCCAGCTCTGGTGGCCATGCATTCAGTTGCTTCAACCCCAAGCTCTGGAAAACCCTAACTATACGTTTTCAGTCTCTTTACCTCACTTTTCTCCTTTAAGACATTTCTGAAATCCAACCTCAAAGCTTTAGGTCATCATGCCTAAAATGTCCTTGTATGGTTATGTGTCATACCTTGTTTTATAGTACTCTTGTGAAGCACCTTGGGATGTTTCATTATCTTCAATAGTTATAATAGTTAACTATCTTGTATAGATGTCAATTGTTGTTTGTTTTAACTGAAATTTATTTTGCCAATGTTTCCTTGTTCTAATATACGCACTTTAGTTAATGGTATTGCTACACTTGTACTTGTTGCATAAGTATAGTTATAGTAGTATGACCCAGATACTGTGCTCCCAATCCAAATAGAAATTTTGAATAGACAAAAAAGAATGGATTTGAAGCCTTTGGTCCTGTATTATCTCAACAACAACAATTTGCACAGTGGCTTTAACATCATAGGATGTCCCAAGGTGCTTGAGAGTATCAAAATATCACATTGAGCCACATAAAAGGACATTAGGACAGATGACTAAAGCTTTGTCAAAGATATGTTTTAAACATTGTCTTAAAAAGTGTGGACATATGAAAACTAACAGTGCTTTCAGATTTTGCCTGGGGCTCCACATAGATGAGAACGGGGAGGGACCCAGAGAACGTAGGAGACACCACATCACCAGATCTGGAAGAGGAATAAAATGTTTACAATTATGAATGTATCAAATTTATACCCTTAGTCTTACAGCTGTACACATGGGGTGACACAGAACATCTGTCATAGCCTGACCTGCTTGATATTGCTCTGCTGATTCCACTGAAGAATACAACTACAGCATTTATGTGGAAACCTGTTGTGTGACTATTATTATAGTTGACAGTGAGTGGCTGCAACACAATAATTTTATTCAGAGTCTGTGGAAAGAATTGCTCAAATAATACGTTTCTGCTGAATGCGATAACAAAGCAACTGAATTCTGATGTTATAAGAAAACATCTATTGCCGCATCTGGGGGTTTCCTGTATTCATGTGAATCAAAAATAGATGGTGCACAAAAGGCATGCATAGTCAGCAGGACTAATTTCTATGCAATTCTCAAGTTGATAACATCCAATTTATGCCAAAAAAATCAGCTATTAGTATTGATCAGCAAGCACATCCCCTTTTTTCTGTAAAAAGGCAAAAATAAATGTTACCTCTCTTTTTTAATCTTTAGTGATCAATATCACTAAATCTGGTATTGATATGAGCAAATTTATTATCATTCCAAAGATGCTCTTGCAATATGATAGTCAAAGATCTGGATTTCATTGAGTGTGTATTGTCCTAATTTGTTTGTGTATTCATTTGTTTTTACCATTTACTCAGGCCGTTGATGAAGAAATTGAAGCAGAATATAGCATCTTGCAGTCACTATCAAATCATCCAAATGTTGTTAAATTTTATGGAATGTTCTACAAAACAGACTTAAAATCTGGTGGTCACCTCTGGTTGGTTCTTGAGGTAAGGAATCATTGAGTAAGGATTGCTTTCATAAATGACTATTTACATAAAAAAAACGACCAAAGAAACTTGTAAAGATATGAATTTAAAAATTACCTTTGGCAACATTGGCCAGATTAAATGTAATCATTTAAAAATGTCACAATTGTTAAAACATTTCTCTATGAATATTGATATCAAGCTATAGTGTGCATTATTAGGAAAAGGAATGGTAGCCAAATAGCAAAGATATTGCACTTGCCTCTACCAAAAGTATGCTGACTAACAATCCACTCTTTTTTTTTATTGTAAGGATCTTTTCATTTTTGTCTTTTTAAAAACGGGGGACTAAAATATGTGAGTGTTTGAAAGAGTGGCTGCAGTTTTTTGAAAGGAAGTAACCTGATACCCTTGGGAGGCATTGTAAACAATTGATTGAGCAAACAGTATTTGAAATTCAAATTGCAGAAGATCTTGACCTGAGGCAATGTACTGATGTAGTTCTTGTTGCCAATGAGAAGTTGAGCAGTCTGCAGATTAGTGACAGTTATCAATGTCTTGAGACCTTGCTTATCAACAATTATGTGATTGGTTCTGGGCTGGCTGAGCAGTTTGGAGCTGGCAACAATTTACAGAGACATTGGGAGAAAGAGAAAGTAAGTGTGCAAATCTTCTCTCAGCCCAGAAGCCGCTGTCAAGAACTCATATTAAGCCTGAAGAAAACAAGTCACCTTTCCTGTGGTAGTTGCTGCAAGCTGTGACTTCTGACTTGATAAGCCAAAGACACTTTTGAAGTGAGTTGGCCACTCTGTAGTTCTTACAGACCAGTGGAAGCATCCAAATGAAGGCATCTGAAAAACAAGGTGTCTGGCTAGTCCTAAGAAAGATCATTTCAACAGCGGAACTGGGAAGCAAAGACCAAATAACTGACTTTCCAGTTTTTCCAATAATCTATTTTTCCTTCTTTTTGCCTGTATGTATTTAGGGGGAGTTTATAATGGGATTAGAATTTTAGTTAGCAGTGTTATATGCCAGTGGTTTATCACTGTTTGCCTGTACCTATAGTCTAATTACTTATAACAAATAAAAATTCTTGGTTAGTACAGCAACCTGGTTTGTGCTTTTTTTTTTGACTTTAGTCAGACCACATTAGGAATACTGCAAACAGTTTAGGTCCTATTAAATAAGGAAAAATATACTGGCATTGAAGATAGTCTAGAGAAGGTTCATTAGGTATAGGGAGAGTTTTCTTAGAAGGAGAGGTTGAGTAGATTGGGATTGTACCCATTGGAATAAGGAAGAATGAGAAGCAACTTTATTGAAACATAGAAGATCCTTAGGAGTTTGACGGGGTAAATGTGGGAAGGTTCTTTCCCCTTTTGGGAGAGTCCAGGACCAGAATCTCAGAATAAGGCGTTGTACATTTAAGACTCTGATAAGGAGGAATTTTTTTCTCTGAGGGTAGTAAAACTGTAGAATTCTTTGCTGTGGAGGGCTGTTGAGGCTGGGTTGTTAAGTGCATTCAAGGCTGAAATAAACTTTTTAATCAGCAAGAGAATCAAGGGTTATATAGAAATACAAGAAAGTGGATTTGAGGATTATTAAATCAGCCATGATCTCATTGAATAGCGAAGCTGATTTAATGGGTTGAAGAGCCTAATTCTTCTCCTACATCTTACTGTCTTCTATCAACCTGATCTGAACGTCAGGTAAATTGGGCTATTGTATGCACTTTAAAAGAAAAACTTTCAACATTTGGAATAACTCTGGGAATAGCGGGGCTCAGTTTAATGCCTGCTACCCCAGTGACTAAGAATTATACAGATTTACTCAAGATACAATAATATAACCAAAAACATAATACAGGATTCCACATGGAAACTGAAGTAGGCCAATTAGGTTTGAAGCTTGATCTGCTAATTGGCACAGTTATGACTGAACTGCAACCGAGTTCCTGATAACACTGTTTGTTCCTAACCCTTAATAGAGGGGTTCTGACTGTATTGCTTTTGATACAGTCTCTTGACTGTATTGCTTTTGATGCATCCTGTTAGTGTTAGAAAAACTGTGTACCCCTCTTAACACAATAACTAATTTTCATACAGGATAAAAATTCTTATTCATAGATACCAAAAAAAATTGCATGTCCATGTGTGTTTCATCCTTGTCTATCTAATTTCGATGCTTTCAGAGATTCATTGGACAGTGCTTGTTTTCAATTTTCAGACTGCATTTGAGGTACAGCTCCATTTCTAGTACAATTAAAACATCAGTTCAAAAACTATCTTTATATTTCATTAGATTTTCAGGATTAATTGTGGTCTTGAAATTTTGCTGTCTCCTCAAGTTCCTCATTGTCCTTTTCTGTTTGAATCTACCAGGCTGAAGCATTCAAGATCTTAGTTCCTCACTGTGGAAAAAGTTGTTCAAAAAATTAATTTGTGGGATGTGAGTGCTGGCTGAGCCAGCATTAATTGCCCATCCCTATTTGCCCTTGAGATGGTGGTGGTGAGCTGCCTCCTTGAGTCAGTGCAGTACATTTAGTGCAGGTAGACCCACAATACAGTAAGGGAGGGTGTTCCAAGAATTTGACCAGTGACACTGAAGGAACAGTGAATATATTTCCATGTCAGGATGATGAGTGGAATGGAGGAAAGCTTGCAGGTGGTGGTATTTCATTATATCTTTGGAAATAAAAAAAAAATCACATCAGCTACAGACTCTTATCAACCTTGCCTGCTACCTATAGACCAAATGAAGTAGGAGCAGAACTAGGCCACTTTACCCATGGCTGATCTGATAATCCTCAACTTCATTTTCCTGCCTTATCCCCATAAACCCTGATTCTCTTATTGATTATAAATTAGTTTATCTCTGCATTGAATACACTCAATAGCCCAGCCTTAACAGCCCTCAGCAGTAAAGAATGCCACAGATTCACTACCATCTGAGAGAAGAAATTCCTTCTTATCGTGGTTTCAAATGCGGACCCCTTATTCTGAGATTATGTCCTCTGGCCCTAGACTGTCCCAAAAGGAGAAACAACCTTTTCACATCTACCCTGTCAAGTCCCATAAGAATCTTGTACGTTTCAAAAAAGTCACCTCTCATTCTTCCAAACTCTAACGAATATAGGCCCAACCTACTCAACCTCTCTTCATAAGGAAAATCCTCCATACCCAGAATCAGTTGAGTGAACCTTCTCTGGACTGCCTCCAATACTAGTACATTTACCCCTGGCTAAGGGAACCAAAACTGTTCATAGTATTCCAGCTGTGATCTGGTGCCTTGTAATGTTTTAACAAGATATCCCTACTTTTGTACTCCGTTCCCAATTAAATAAAGGTCAATCTTCTATTTACCTTCCCTATTACCTGTTGAACTTGGATGCCAGCTTTTTGTGGTTCATGCACGAGGACCTCCAATTCTCTGTGCTGCAGCTTTCTGAAGTCTCCCTCCATTTAAATACTATTTAGCTCTTCTGTTCTTCCTGTCCAAGTGCAAACTTCACATTTTCCCACATTCATATTCCATCTGCCAAGTCTTTGTCAACTTGATCCACCTGTCCCTCTGCAGATTGTTTGTGCCATCCTCACTACTTAGCTTACCATTTTTTTTGTCATCCACAGTGTGGCTTTTAGTAACTTTACTCATACAAGTCGTTAGTATAAATAAATAATTGTGCAGACAGCAGAGATCCCTATGACTCTCTATAAGTTGCAGCTTGTTATCGTGAAAATGCTGCCTTTATTCTATCCTGTGCATCTGTTAATTAGCCAGTTCCTCTGTCCGTGCTAGTACAATATCTCCCACACCATGGGTTCTTATTAAGTAACCTAACTTTTGGTATTTTATCAAATATATTCCATCCACTCCTTCCTGTTCATGTCTCTTGGTTGTCACCTCTTCAAAGAATTCTCATATATTTGAGACATGACTTCCCCTTCATGAGCTACGCTGACTCTGCTTGATCTTATTATTTATTTCTAAGTGCTCTGTTATTACATCCTTTTATCATATACTGTGGCATAATCCCAATAACAGATCTATTCACTCTCTCTTTGTTGGATCAGCAACATAGGCTGGATTGCCACACCTTCAACTCCTCAACCTGTCAGAAACTGTGTATTTGAAGATGTGGAGCTGGTGAAAACACAATGCACAGCCTTCCTGATGAATTCTTGCCCACATCTAATCTGCCTCCCATTTTATGGTAGGCAGTGGAGGCATGAGACAGCTACCAGTCAATTAATGGCCACTTAAGTGTTCTTCCCCAACTGTTTTACCCATGGCTGAAGAAGACCTAAGCCAAATTGGTAGCCTGGCAGCTTTCACTGTGTTATCAACTACAATATGCTGCCGTGCAAAGGGGTCTTCCTTTTGTGGCGCTCTTTGCTGATTGGAGGCACATGGCCTCTCCTCACCAGTAAGGTCATATTCCTCCTTTGACTATCTTCCTCTGGCCCTGGGAACCAAGCCTCACAGTCACCCTCAAGCCCATTGTTGGCATCACCTCTTCTGGACCCACTGATACCCTAGACGTAGCTGCAAGTCCAACCTCCATAACCCCTCTTATTCCAGATTATGCCATAACCTCTTCGTAGGTACTGTGTGCAGTGGTCATTGCTCCCAGATATGAGTTGGGAGTCTTGGCCATAACAGTTAATGAGGTTTTCATTGTAAAGTGGCTGCGAATGGGATCCCTACAAACCTTTCAGAGGTCAGGGAATTTGCATTCTATATGAGCTGAATTTTTGATGAGTCAGGAAGACTCCACGCGACTTTTAGAAATGGCATTTGGGACCCAGATGTAAAAGCCTTATCCCTATTATTCCCAGATCCTATTTGTGTAAGCAGAGTGACATGAATCTTACCTGACTATGAGAATTTGTTACTGAAATCACACAGATGCTATTTGGGCTGCTAGAGTGGTTATAAGCCACAACATGGGCGTGACAAATTGGTTTAAATGTAAATGCTTTTGAAGGGCAGGGTAAATCTGTTTATGTGTCAGGATCTGAAGAATTTTAAATTCCCCAGCTCTTTAATCATGGAAGAAAGTGAGTTTTGAAAAACAAATCCTCTGTTGAACTGCTATGATTGGTAGGGGTAGGGTAGAAAATAAATTACCATCTGGTCATGCAGTTTCAATTGGGATCTTTGTTAATATGTCCCCAAGGGCTATTACTGTATGACAGTTTAAAAAACTGCAGTAATCTCACCAAGGGGTTGGTGGAGGTGGTGGTCTCCATGGTGGAGTGTGAGTGCTGGAAGACCAGATGACATCTAAAACAACTGGGACAGAGTGAGTCTTTTAGCCAGCCTGCTTCAGAATTTTCTCAGTTCTGAGGAAGGGTCACTGGACCCGAAATGTTAACTCTGATTATTTTCTTCACAGATGCTGCCAGACCTGCTGAGCTTTTCCAGCAACTTTGTTTTTGCTTCAGAAGTTGCCTGCCCTCATGGCCATTGAGGATCAGCTTTCGGGGTCGGTAGGCCTGACTCTATTCCAGCTGCCTCTCCAGATGGGGATCTTTAAATTTCAAGGCATGCCTGCAAAGTTGGGAAGTTTTTTGACTGGAGTTAACTGTTTCATTAACCAATATCTGCCTGTAGACATCTAGAATGGTCCATTGAATAAACTGTAGAATTTATTATCCCCTCTGTCTTTTACACTGTTACTATATCAGTTCTAATTAGGATAATCAAAGTTATCAATTATAACAACTCTATAGGTCTTGCATCTCTGTAAATGTCTTAAAAATGTGTTGTTTCAGTACATCTTTGCCAGTAATAGTTATTTAGTAGTATAGAACTTGAGTGCTGCTAAATAAAAGGCACATCTTATCCAAGCTTTTTATCTTGCATTCATCAGGGCAATTAAGAAAACAACACTTGTACTGTATGCTTGACAAGTAAAATCTGATTGGTAGAGCAGTTGCCATAGAGAATGCAATGGTTAATGATGACCGGCAGTTAACTGCCAAACTGCCATTAGGCAGGATCTAGTGGAGGTCGATTGGGTGAGTCTGTTTGAAGGAAAAGGAACAATTGGCAAAAGTGTGATATCAAGAGTCCAGGGACAGTATATCCCTGATAGGGTGAAGGGAAAAGCTGGCGAGTTTAATTGAGGCTCTGGCCAAGGAAAAAGAAGAAGGCATACGTTATGTTTAAGCTATCGGGCTCAAGTGGATCCCTAGATGACTATAAAAAGTGTAGGAGCACATTTAAGACAGAAATCAGAGGAGCAAAAAGAGGGTATAAAATCAATCTGGCAGATAAGGTTAAAGTTAATCGCAAGAGGCTCTATTAGATATATTAAGTGTAAGAGGGTGGCTAGGGACAGAACAGGTCCCCTTAAAGATTAGCATGGCTGTCAGTGTGTGGAGCCACAGGAGATGGGGGAGATTTTTAATGAATATTTCTCCTCACTGTTTACTGAGGAGAGAATCATGAATGCTAACGAAATCAGGGAAACAAATGAGGATGTTTTGGACTGCATACCTATTACCAGAGAGGAGGTGTTTGCAGCCTTAGATCGCATTAAGGTGGATTAATCCCCTGGGCCTGATCAAGTTCACCCTCGAACATTGTGGGAGGCTAGGGAAGAAATTGCAGAGGCCCTTACAGAGATTTTTGCTTCATCTTTAGCCACTGGTGAAGTTCCAGAAGACTGGAGGGTGGCTAATGTTGTTCCATCATTTAAGAAAAGTAGCAAAGACAAGCCAGGGAACTACAGGCCAGTGAGCCTGACATCAGTGGTAGGCAAGTTATTGGAGAGGATACTGAGGGACAGGATCAACCAACATTTGGATAGTCAAGGTCTGATTAGGGATAAGTCAGCATGGTTTTGTGTGTGGGAAATCATGTCTGACAAATCTTTGAGTTTTTCGAAGAGGTAACCAAGAGGATAGGTGAGAGGAGGGCAGTGGGTGTTGTCTATATGGACTTTAGTAAGACCTCTGACAAGGTCCCGCACGGCAGGCTAGTCATGAAGGTTAGATCGCATGGGATCCAGGGAGAGCTAGCTAATTGGATTCAAAATTGTCTCAATGGTAGGAAACAGGGGATGATGGTTGAAGGTTGTTTCTCAGACTAAAGGCCTGTGACTAGTAGGGTGCCACAGGGGTCAGTGCTGAGACCTTTATTATTTGTTATTTAAATAAATGAGCTGGATGTGAATGTACAAGGTATGATTAGTAAGTTTGCGGATGATTCAAAATTAGGAGGTGTCATTGATAGCGAGGAACGTTATCAAAAATTAAAGAGGGATCTTGATCAGATGGGGAAGTGGCCTGAGGATTGGCAAATGCAATTTAATACAGATAAGTGTGAGGTGTTGCACTTTGAAAATTCAAACGAAGGTAGGACTTATACAGTAAATGGTAAGGCCATGAGGAGTGTTGTGGAACAGAGGGACCCTGGGGCACAAGTACATAGTTTGTTGAAAGTGGCCTTCACCGGTCGAGGCATTGAGGCTGCACTTGGAGTATTGTGTACAGTTTTGGTCACCCTATTATAGGAAAGACATAGTTAACCTGGAAAGTGTGCAAAGAGTTATAAAGAGAGGTTGGCCAGGATTGGACTTTATTCCTTGGAATGTAGGAGAATGAGGGATGACCTTATTGAGGTATATAAAAACATGAAGGGTGAATGCATATAGTCTTTTTTCCCAGGGATGGGAAATTAAACACTAGAGGGCATAGGTTTAAAGTGAGAGGGCAAAGATTTAAGAAGGACCTGAGGGGCAACTTCTTCACTGTCCTCCTCACTGTCCACTGGAGTAGTACCAGATGATTGGAGGGTGGCAAATGTTATTCTCTGGTTCTAGAAAGGGAATAGGGATAATCCTGGGAATTACAGACCTGTCAGTCTTCATAGAATCCCTATAGTGTGGAAACAGGCCCTTTGGTCCAACAAGTCCACACCAATCCAAGGAGCATCCCACCCAGACCCATTCCCCTATAAACCACCTAATCTACACATCCCTGAACACTACAGGCAATTTAGCATGGCCAATCCACCTAACCTGCACACCTTTGGACTGTGGGAAGAAACCGGAGCACCCGGAGGAAACCCACGCTGACACGGGGAGAATGTGCAAACTGCACACAGTTGCCCGAGGGTGGAATTGAACCCGAGTCCCTGGCACTGTGAGGCAGCAGTGCTAACCACTGAGCCACCGTGCCACCCTTACTTCTGAGGTGGGCAAATTATTGGAGACGATTCTGAGAGATGGTATTTATGATTATTTGCAAAAGCACAGTTTGATTAGAAATAGTCAGCATGGCTTTGTGAGGGGCAGGTCATGCCTCACAAACCTTATTGAATTCTTTGAGGATGTGACAAAACACATTGATGAAGGTAGAGCAGTGGGTGTGGTGTATATGGATTTTAGCAAGGCATTTGATAAGGTTCCCTATGGTAGGCTCATTCAGAAAGTTAGGAGGCATGGGATCCAGGGAAATTTGGTTGCCTGGATACAGAATTGGCTGTCCAATAGAAGACAGAGGGTGGTAGTGGATGGAAAGTATTCAGCCTGGAGCTCGGTGACCAGTGGTGTTCTGCAGGGATCTGTTCTGGGACCTCTGCTCTTTGTGATCTTCAGAAATGACTTGGATGAGGAAGTGGAAGGGTGGGTTAGTAAGTTTGCCGATGACACGAAGGTTGGTGGAATTGTGGACAGTGTGGAAGGCTGTTGTAGGTTGCAACGGGACAGCGACAGGATGCAGAGCTGGGCAAAGAAGTGGCAGATGGAATTCAACCCAGAAAAATGTGAAGTGATTCATTTTGGAAGGTCAAATTTGAATGCAGAATACAGGGTTAATGGTAGGATTCTTGGCAGTGTGAAGGAACAGAAGGTCCACGTCCATAGATCCCTCAAAGTTGCTATCCAAGTTGATAGGGTTGTTAAGAAGGCGTATGGTGTGTTGGCTTTCATTGACAGGGGAATTAAGTTTAAGAGCTGTGAGTTTATGCTGCAGCTCTGTAAAAGCCTGGTTAGACCACACTTGGAATATTGTGTTCAGTTTTGGTCGCCTCATTATAGGAAGCATGTGAAAGCTTTAGAGAGGGTGCAGAGGGGATTTACCAGGATGCTGCCTGGACTGGAGGGCAGGTCTTATGTGGAAAGGTTGAGGGAGCTAGGGCTTTCCTCATTGGAGTGAAGAAGGATGAAAGGTGACTTGATAGAGGTGTACAAGATGATGAGAGGCATAGGTAGAGTGGATAGCCAGAGACTTTTTCCCAGGGGGCGGAAATAACTATTATGAGGGGACATAATTTGGGGTGATTGGAGGAAGGTATAGGGGAGATGTCAGAGGGAGGTTCTTTACACAGAGTGTGGTGGGTGCATGGAATGCACTGCCAGCGGTGGTAGTGGAGTCAGATACATTAGGGACATGTAAGCGACTCTTGGATAGGCACATGGAGGATAGTAAAATGTCGGGTATGCAGGGTAGTTTGGTCTTTAGAGTAAGATAATAGGTTGGCACAACATTATGGGCTGAAGGGTCTGTACTGTGCTGTACTGTTCTATGTTCTATGTTCACGCAGTCAGTAGTACATGTATGGAATGGGCTGTCAGAGAAAGTGGTTGAGACAGGTACAATAGCAACATTTAAATCACATTTGGATAGGTACATGGATGGGAAGGGTTTAGAGGGATATGGACTAAATACTGGCAATTGGAACTAGCTGGGTGGGCACAATAGTCAGCATTGATCAGTTTGGGCCGAAGGTGTGTGTGAATGTGCATGTGTGTTTGTGTTTGTGAGTGTGAGTGCGAGAGTGCGAGTGTGTGTGAGAGAGCGCGTGAGTGCGTGTGAGTGCGTGAGTGTGAGTGAGTGTGAGTGCGTGTGTGAGAGTGCGAGTGCGAGAGAATGTGTGAGTGTGCGTGTGTGAGAGTGTGAGTGCATGTGCGTCTGAGTGCGAGTGCGTGTGTGAGTGCATCTGTGTGTGCGCGCTTGTGTGGTGTGGTGGGTCACCTGTAGTGCGACATGAACCCAAGATCCCGGTTCAGGCCATCCTCACATGTACCGAACTTGGCTATTAGTCTCTGCTCGGTGACTCTGCCTCGTTGTGTATCCCGAAGTCCGCCTTGGACGACGTTTACCTGAAGATCCGAGACTGAATGTCCTTCACTGCTAAAGTGCTCCCCCACTTGGAGGTAACATTCTTGACTGTCGATTGTTGCATAGTGTCCATTCATCCGTTGTCTCACTAACACCTGAAGAAGGACTGAGGCCCTGAAAGCTTGTATTTTCAAATAAACCTGTTGGACAATAACCTGGTGTCGTGTGATTTCACGTTTTGCAGAATGGCTTTGGCCCAATCTTTCTGATTAGTCAATGGCCTATAGAATAAAATCAGTAATGTATTTGAGTCGTTGCGTAGCTCCAACAAAACAGATCATCGCTTACTACTTCTAGGACATTCTGGCTCTCCAGCACAATAATGTTATTCTAAATCACCACCTTTTTCCCTATATTTCTTAAACACCTTCTATCTGTGAATATTTACTACCTGCCCTCTTTTCAGTCAAATCTGTTATCACCACAGCATCATTCCCAGGTGGCTATCAAACTTGTAGCTCACCAACCTTATTTATTGCCCTCAGTATATGCAGGGAAATATAACTTAGGGCTTATTTCATTCTCTCATTTTTCAGTTCCACCTAATACCTTACTATTTCTTACTTGTGATATCTACCCCACCTAATGTTTGTTTTATGTCGTGTTTGCTTCCTCTAATGCTACCTCACAGTTCTCATCCCCTGCCAAGTTAATTTAAAATCACTCCAGAAGCACTTTGCAGGATGTTGTTTCCGGTTCTCTTCCCGTGCAGTGTGTACAGGCCCCATTAGCCTGGAACTAGTCTCAAAGTCCCAGGAATTCAACACACTCCCTCCTGCACTATCTCCACAGCCAAGCATTTATGTGCTTTATCTGCCTATTTCTATACTCATTTATGTATGGCACTAGTAGTTATTCCAGAGAGTACTCCCTTTGGAGGTCCTGCTTGCTAGTTTCTTTCTTAGCTCCTTTAAAATCTATCTGCGGGACACATGGCTCATACTAACTACCTTTATGTATGAATATGGACTGCAACCACTGGCTGTTTACCTTCATCCCTTCAGCGTGGTCCGTAACTTCTCTGTGAAATGCTTCTCCCTGGCATCAGAGAAGTATTTGACATCCTGAATTCATGTATTTTCTATCACCGTATGTTCTGTGCATCTTGTAATTTCTAGTAATGAGCAGATAAATAGAATTTAGTCTTTTCTTTTGTCATTAAGCAATTCTGCATTCAAGCCTCTGTCTGAAACTGTGTGTGATGGACAATGTTCACATCTGTACTGTGAGTTTACCGTGATGCTCAGAACATCAAGGTGTGGTCATTGAAAGAAAACACTTGTTTTCTCAATAAAAACCAAAAGAACTGCGGATGCTGTAAATCAGGAACAAAAACAAAGTTGCTGGAAAAGCTCAGCAGGTCTGGCAGCATCTGTGAAGGAAAAAACAGAGTTAACGTTTCGGGG
>NC_063338.1:46864996-46876810 GCF_021869965.1 Rhincodon typus
AGCAGGTCTGGCAGCATCTGTGAAAGAAAAAACAAGAGTTAACGTTTTGGGTCCGGTTCTGAGGAGGGGTCACCGGACCCCGAAACATTAACTCTTGTTTTTTCCCTCACAGATGCTGCCAAACCTGCTGAGCTTTTCCAGCAACTTTGTTTTTGTTGCACTTGTTTTCTCAGTTGTCTCCAATTGAAAGTGTATTGCGGATGAATTTTGAATATACATATGGCTCTGTTAACATGTATTAACACCCACAAATCTGTAATCTAATATAAAATGCAAGTATGAGTGAATTTTCTGCTTGTTGTCTAAGATCAAGCCCTCTTGCTATTCAAGTTTTGATATCTTACGAGCTCCAGGTCCTTGTTCTCAATGCACACATTGTGTTTTAATTTTAATAAGCTTGGGAATCCTGACACAATCAATTCATTTTTTATTTGCTGGATATTCAAGAAATGTAACATTGGTAGGATCTTCTGAATAATCAGGTTATTTCCTCAGCATTTTGTTGAAAATATTTGCATCAGGAATAATTCAATAAAGAATAGCCCAATCACTGTGATACTGCAGTAATTTTTTAAAACTTTTCAGCAAAGCAATCGATCAAAGTACTGACTGGATAGAATCTGTATTCTTGCATATAGTTGCTGAGTGCTTTTTATCAATCACTGCAAGAATGTTGATATTAATTATTGTGAGAACAGGACATAGTTGACTGTTTTACTGTAGTGCAATTTCCATTTTTATATCTATCCAATGTTCTGTGTTCTGGTCACTTCTGTGAGATGTTTTTGTTATTATGAAGTTTAACTTAACTTCACCTCAGAGTGGGACAGCTGAGAAGTTTAAATTTTCAAGAATTGATTTACTGCTCAATCCTGTTCAAAACATGTAACTACCATTTTAGCTCGGGAGCTGACTCTGGTTGGAAATCCACCAACCAGAAAGAGGCAGAGGCCTGATGATTAAATTAAAACCAAGCCTTAATGACATAAGTAAAATCACAGTACAGTTTTAATGGGCAAGTCTTCATTCTTTGATAAACTAGCAAAATAAATACTAACTGGCTTAGCTTTGAAAGTTGACTAACATGACTGGAAGCTACATTTGAAGGGACACACATCCGTATGTGCTTGGTTCATTTAGAATTTGTGTTATTGTTAGCAGTGAATTTCTATTACTGCTTTTGAATAGATAAACAATTGGAAGAGGAGAAGCTGAAATCTCAACAAGAACGAGCATTAGGTATACCATATTAGAAGCACCATATATGAGGTATATCCATTTGTAAACCTTACTCAGCCCAAAGGGCCATCACATTGTGATCATTCCTTGGTTATTTCAAAGGAACAATGTGTGCCTACTTGCATTTCACCAGACAAGTTACTGCTAACCTATCTGATATGTTGCAATAAATGAACTGTTAGATCAGGAAGTTTTATTTTTGCCAGTGGCTGTTGAATGGCTTCTTGGGTAAAACGTCATTATCTTACGATGTGATGTAAGTGCTTCCCCATCTGTTAGTTCATTGTCACATACAACACTAAAAATAGTTCTTGTGTAGAGAGATGCCTTGAAGTCTGTTAAGGGCACAAACTAGTTACATTCTCAAAATAACAGAGTTGCACACAGTCTGGGTTCGTATATTTCATACATATAATTGAAAATACACTACACTGATTTCATTGCACAGAGTGAGACAAGACAAGGTAAGTAGCTATAATACCAGAATATCACGTAGTGATGTCTTTGCCAGTCTGGTCTGGTATCTATGTCATACGCAACAACTATCAGTGTCACGTCTACCTTTAACTTTATCTCTGCAGATTATTCCCAAGATGTTAGAGGTGGCATCACTCAGATTTCTTGTCTGGATCAAATAGATCCCTAATATCCTCCATGCCGGGGCAAGCCAGCATATTACCTTCCCAATGGTTACAAAATCCAAAATGAAAGAGCTTTTGGATTTCCATCAGTAGCTGAATACTTGAATGCACTCATTCTTGAATGTAGCTGTCTCAGCAATAGAAAATTAGTTAAAATATCCTGAACCTTTCTCCTGCAGGGGTAACAAGCTTTGAACTTATCCCATTGATCACCTACCCAAAACTAGCACAATAAAATTAAGGCCAGTGTCTTCTGGGTTTATCAGAATTAGAGCAACATTTATTCATGGACAACTTTTCTCTGCCAGAATGCAACAAGAACCACATTATGTAATGTTCTTCAAGAATAAGAAGTGTAATGGTGGAATTATGAGTTGATTCTTCCTCGGCAGTAGGGAGGCAATCTGAAGAAGGGTCACAGGACCCAAAACTTAAACACTACTTTCTCTCCAGCAAATTTTTTTCCAGCAAGAGTTGGTAGGGAAGTACTCCTTGGTTTAACTCAACAGTTAGTCTGAGTCAAGTAAATTAAATGCTTTCCTCCTGCTGGAACTTAGATAAGTGGACAGTGTCAGAAATATCCAGCTGAGTCATCTTTGAGTTAATTTAGTTGTAATTGAGTTCTCATTTTCTGTTTTTGGCTTTTTAAAAATTTTACTGTTGCTGTGAATCTGTGCAGAATAACCATGTTTTCATCATCTTACAGATATGTGGTAGAAATACAAAATATTGAGCTATAAATGTATAATCGTATTTTGGCAATGCTATGCCAACAGCAATAAAAAGCATGATTGTGAATCAAGTACTGATGTAGTTGAAAACATATCTGCAAAAACAATATACTCTTCGATTTAATGTGTTAGTTTACTATTGAACATTAATTGTAAACAGACCCTTTGACCTAACTCAACAGATATCCTAAATTAATCTAGTCTCATTTGCCAGCATTTGGCCCATATCCCTCAAAACCCTTCCTATTCATATACCCATCCAGATGCTTTTTAAATGCTGTAATCATACCAGCCTCCACTACTTCCTCTGGCAGCTCATTCTATGAATGCACCACTATCTGTGTGAAAAGTTGCCCCGTTGTTCCCTTTTAAATCTTTCCCCTCTCATCTTAAACCTATGCGCTCTAGTTTTGGACTCCCCTCCTCTGGGGAAAAGACCTTGGCTTTTACCCTGTCCATGCCCCTCATGATTTTATAAACTTCTTTAAGGTCACCCGTCAGCCTCCAATGTTGCAGGGAAAATAGCTCCAGCCTATTCAGACTCTCCCTATAGCTCAAAATCGAGTCGCAGTAGGAAAAGCTGCATTCTGTGTGGCAGGTGCTGGCAGAAACAATGGGTCTATCCTGTTAGTGGATTTTGGGAAGAAGGCAGAATTGGAATGAACGAGGTTGTGGGAGTGTGAGCTTGGAGACAATGAGGTGAGATCACCAGATAAAATGAGATTAGTGACCATTCTAGGTATCGTAGCCTGATGTTCAGTGGTGGTATGGTGGTCTAGGGGATAG
Organism: Rhincodon typus; assembly: GCF_021869965.1. Classification (NCBI taxonomy): domain Eukaryota; kingdom Metazoa; phylum Chordata; class Chondrichthyes; order Orectolobiformes; family Rhincodontidae; genus Rhincodon; species Rhincodon typus. Next base: position 46,868,394 of record NC_063338.1, read on the forward strand.
AGGAGGAGGTGTCCGAGAGCTGGTGCTCAGCCTCCGCAATGTAGAGGTCAGTACGCCAGACAACAACTGCACCATCCTTGTTGGCAGGTTTGATTACAAAGTCAGGGTTGGATCTGAGAGCACGGAGTACAGTCAGTTCAGGGGGACCTAGGTTCAAATGGTAAGGGGGAGGGTCAAACAAATTAAGGCAACTGATGTCATGTCACTGATTCTCGGTGAACGTGTCGAGTGCAGGTAAAAGGCCAGAGAGAGGGGACGTGGAGGAGGGAACGTGTTGGAAGCGGGTGAAGGTGTCTTTGGGGTGGGGAGAGGACTTTTGGTGAGAGAAATGGGCTTGGCGGCAGAGGTGACGGAAGAAGACTACAATGTCATGTTGTGTCTGAAAATCATTGAGGAATTGGGCGCAGGCAATGGCCTAGTGGTATTATCACTGAAGTGTTAATCCAGAAACCCCCAGACAAGATTCTGGGGACCCGGGTTCGAATTCCGCCACAGCAGATGGTGGAATTTGAATTCAATAAAAATATCTGGAATTAAGAATCTAAAGATGACCATGAATCCATTATCGATTGTCAGGAAAAACCCATCTGGTTCACTAATGTCCTTTAGGGAAGGAAACTGCCATCCTTACCTGGTCTTGCCGATATATGACTCCAGACCCACAGCACTGTGGTTGATTCTTAAGTACCCTCTGGGAAATTAGGGATGGGCAATAAATGCTACCTAGCCAGTGATGCCCTCAGCCCGTTAATGAATAAAGGAGGCAGATAAAACTAAGACCTGTGCTGAGTACAGAATGTTCAGCATCAGAGAACGGAAGGTCAGGAGAGATGGTAAATACTGGACCAGCTGGGGTTAGCAGAAGGGATGGAGACAGAGGGACGGGAAGGGGAGAAAGGTTCCAGAGGAGTGTGGATGCCTGAGTTATTGCAGCTTGTGTTTCTTTGTTGTTAGTATCAACTGAGCTGGAGAACGAAGAGGAACTGGGGGCAGGACAGCTCTGAAAGAACATGAGGTGGTGCTGATGGAGTGAAATTAAGAGTGCGCATATGCCAATGTATAGTATTGAGTGTGGATCTCAGGATGCTGTAAAAACCGTTATTGGAGGAGTGTTATATATCACTGAGCTTTCTGTGATCCTGGGTGCATTTTGAAACATGAAGGATGAAATTGCAGCTGGAATGCACATGGAGTGAATCTGAGCTGAAGGCAGTCACTGCAGAATGAGATGTGGCTATGGAAGTGAGTTTTGGCAAATGCCTTCTGAAACATAAGGAGCGACAACGAAAGTGATGAAGAAAGAAAGATTAGAACAGAAATGCTGTCAGAGACAGGAGCAGATCAAACCTCTTTTTTTGTCACCTGCAGCGGGATGTCGCCATCAGATACACATTCCCCGCTGCCCTATTGTCGGTCTTTTGCAAGGACTACTTCCTCTGGTCTGGTCCTCCACCACTCATGACACCTCCTCACAACCCCACAGCTCCTTTCCATGCAACCACAGAGGTGTAACACTTGCCCTTTTCCTTCCCCCTTCCTCATTATGCAAGGCTCCAGACACACCTTCCAGGTGAAGTAGCTATTTACCTGCACTTCACTTAATCTACATTACTGTATTTGCTGTTCACAATATGCTCTTCTCTACATGAAGGAGATGGAACACAAACCGGGCAACTGCTTTGTGGAACACCTACATTCTGTAACAAAAATGACCCCGAGCTACCAGTTGCCTGCCACTACAACACACCATTATGTTCCCTGGCCAACATCTCTGTCTTGGGCCTGCTGCAGTGTTCCAGTGAAGCTCAGTGCATACTGGAAGATCAGTATCTCATTTTCCGCTTGAGGACCCTGCAGCCTTCAGGACTCCATATTGAGTTCAATAAGTTTGGGTAAAACAAAGAACTGAGGATGTTAGAGATCACATCTGCTAACTTTCCATCAGAAAGTTAACTCTACTTTCTTGCCACAGGCGCTGACAGACTTGCTGAGCTTCTCCAGCAATTTCTGCCAGTTTTTCAATAATGTTAGGGTCTGAGCACCTTTTTCTGTCCTTTACCCACCCCTATACCCTGGACCTTGTCATCACGTTTCATCACAGCTGACAGATTTTCATGCACTGTTGGTTCCCATTAGCTTTTCTTTCCCTCTGGTACACTATTCTGCCTAACTGCTGTTCTGTCTCTCTCTGGGCTCCATTTTCATTATTATTTACTCCTCTAACCTCTTCCCGACCCCACAACACCACCTCCTATCTCATATATACTGCCTTTTCCTAGCTACAATAAGTTCACTGGAACTGAAATGTTGACTTTATTTTCTCTCTGCAGATGATGCTAGATCTGCTGACTTCTCCATCCATTTCTGTGTTTGTTGCATTTTATTGAGTGTTCCAGGCAGAAGGCAATCAAACATGATGTGTTCAAGTATCTATATCTTTATACAAACAAATTTTCTACAAACAGTACTTCCAAATTTCCGATATACTTTCATAAACTCTTGGGGAATTTATTTACTACAGATATCACTTTCCTCATAGTTCAATGCAGAATTCATTATTACTAACTTAGGGCAGCAAAATCTCTGATATTTTGTAGGAAATATAATGGAAACTTTGCTCGATATAATAGCCACACACATTTGTTGTTGTTTATTTATTTGCAAACCTTTATCTGAATTTCACCAGTACTGTCAAATTTACTGTGCAAGAAACAAAACCAAAATCACATAACATACTTGGATTTTAAAGAATCATTAACAAACTGAAATCACACAAATCTTTAAAAAATAAATTTAATTGGCTGATTGTTCCCCTTGGCATTCTATCATGGCCACGCTCATTGCATTTAAAAGAACAAAAATAAAGTGCATTTGAAGACTATCAGATTAATCATCATCACACTGAGTCTGCTTCCCCATTCAATGAGCTGTATGCCCTGTTCCTGCTCCTAAAATAGAGGGCCTTGTAATCTAACATTTGATCATCCACCCAGTAGGTAAATTTGGGCCAGTCTAACTGGACTTTTGTGGTGTGTGAAGGAGTTTTATTATTTGAAGAGATGATTTTATAAGATGGATAATCAATTTTCCTTAGTTGTCTGTTCTTCCTGGGTCATGACTGAGATAGGAAACAAGGGCCATGCTCCCACAGGTCAGTTTGTATTGTAATCAAGTGGGACAATTCTTCCTATGATTGACTTATTTTTTTATTCATGGAAAATACCTTTCAGGCTTTTAAGTGCTACCTCCTAGAGTGATATACCTAAGATTAAAACTCTGGCATGGAGAGTTTAGTTTGTCTTTTTATTCAGTAGTAGTTATCTCAGTTATGCTAATCAGTGGTGCTGCTGGCCATGCCCAGTGTATTATTTTGAATAATACACTTTGAGTACAGCACCAATTGTTGGATTAATTAGGTTGTGTAGCGCTGTTAACCTGTCATATAATATTACCAAGTGTAATAGAATAATTTGACCTGTATTTTGCTGAGGCAGTTAGATTGTATGATGCCACCTTCGTAATATAGTGATGACAACTCTTCAAGCATACATATGTACTGTACATATCTAAATATCCTGTATTCAGATGAAAGAATTCATTAAATTTCACCAAATAAAACAAAGTTATCCTTGTAAAGTTCTATTAAGTGTTTCTTTTTTTAATTAAAAAAAAATCAGCATTTTCTGGCAGTTCAATGAAATAAATTTACCGTGTAGCTTGACTTTTACTTGTTATGTAATTTGCCAGTGTTTTTACCATTTACCTGCACTTTTTTGCAGTGTGCTGGAATAAAAATGAAATGACTTTCCTAACTAACAGAAATGCTTCTGACTCTTTTACAGCTGTGCGATGGAGGCTCTGTCACTGAACTCGTCACAAACCTACTGAAGCATAATGAAAGCATGGATGAAGCGCTAATCTCATACATTTTGTATGGGGCACTTTTGGTAAGAACTAAGTGACAACAGAGGTCAACTGTTTTCTGCTATGTATGTTTTCATTTACACACAATTAGAAGTTATGGAGTTATTGCTGCAGTATAGTTCAGTACAGTTACTAATAATTGTTTCTGAATAATTCCATTTGAACCATTTATATTTTTTACAGGGCCTTCAGCATTTGCACAAAAACAGAATTATTCATCGTGATGTCAAGGGCAACAACATCCTCCTGACAACAGAAGGAGGAGTCAAGCTGGTTGACTTTGGTAACATCTATTTACCATCCGTTTTCTCTGAAGTTTGTAGTTTAGCCAAAGGCAGCAATTTACTGTCTGCTTAGTGTGAGCTTTTCTGTGACACCACAGGCAAAGTATATTTTGTTTTAGTTGTGTCACTGGATTGCATTTAACAGATGGAGTCCCCAAGGAACTGTTACCAAATAATTTGTTTACTGAAAAATGTTGGAAGCACTATCCTTAAAATAAAATGGTAATGTAACATCTCTCACACATGCCATCAGAAGTGTTGTGTATACTTGATTGTTTTGGTAATCTTTGTGGCACAATTACAACAAACTATTTCCTGGCAATTTTTCTTATTTTGTATCATGGCACTTATATTTCTTTAAGCTCAAAGGGACTGATAGCCCTTTGTAAAATGACTGAATAGCCTACGGCAACTCAAGTCCCTCTGTGGACTAGGTAAAATGGACTTGGCACCAAATATAACTGTTCCATTTAATTGCTTAGTTCCTGAAGGTAAGTTGTTCAGAGTGGGAAAATGTAGAACAAAAATTCCTTAAAGAATTAGTAATAACTACATTTTACTAATTTGAGGTAACAAGCACGTGGTGTGTGCCTCTTCATATCATCCTCCTGTGAGGCTGATTTTTCTCCATGACAACCATCACCACAACAGTTCTGTGTTCCACTTGAGTGGCATGTTACTCAGTCTCAGTCTTTTCTCTTTACCTTGGTGAAATATTTTGCCATAAAGAGAATTCTGAAGAGCGAGTTAACCTCTCAAAATGGTTGGTAGATTTAAGCATCTGCCTCTGGTGGTGATTGAAAACTAACAATAAATATTTAAGTGAGTACTTGAACCGTATCAATGCTGATTTTTTTTAAACAAATAGTGTTTACTTTTGGATTATAATATTGATTTTGTACTTTTGTTAAATAGGTGTTTCAGCTAAGCTCACAAATGCTAGATTACGTCGAAATACTTCTGTGGGTACACCCTTTTGGATGGCACCTGAGGTGGGTTGGTCTTAATTTTTAACATGCATCCACTTCTGAACATTTGAGACAAATAGTGCTAAGAAGGAAACCTGAGTAGGTTAGGGATGGCATTGGCTGACTGTATCATTAAGTTTTGTTTACATTCTTTCAAGATATACTGCAACAGCAATGGTAAAAGAGCACTTTGTATATGAGTAAAAAAACAAAGAACTGTGGATGCTGGAGATCGGAAACAAAAACGGAAATTGCTGGAGAAACTCAGTAGGTCTAGCAGCATCTGTGGGGAGAAAACAGAGTTAATGTTTCAAGTCCAGTGACCCTTTTTCAGAACAACTGTGTGCCGGATTCCTCTGCTAGGAATGCTCCACAAGTCCTTCCAGTAACTGTAATGTTGAATTAGGGTGCACTGCCTGATGTGATACTCTCTGTTATAATGCAATGGCCATGAAACCACCTTTTGAAAAGTTCTTTGAAATTTTTAAGAGCTCGGTTGTGGCCAGGTCAATGGATTTCTTAATGTACCAAACAACATGTCGTCTATAACCAGCAAAGTTAGTGTTGGCAATATCTGGCACCATCACCCCATCTTCAAAAAACTCACTCTCGACCCGTCTGACTTTGCAATCTCTAACTGCAGTTCCAGCCATCCTTTACTTCCAATGTCCTTAATTACCTTCCAAATCTATGCTCACCTTTCCTGCAATTCTATGTGTAAATTGTTCCACTAAGTTTTCTGCCTCTGTCACAAAACTGAAGTTACCTTGATCGAAGTAAAAAATGACATTCTGAGTGACTGGTGTATTGTTCTCCAGTGGTATACAGTCAGGAGTGAGCCACCTTAGGAGTCATTAATATTGACTCTGCGCCCCATGAAGTATCAATGGCAACAGATAAACATTGGCAAGGAAATCTCCTGCTGATTATCATTTATCCCCTCCTTCCCCCCCAACACTTCAATACTCCTCCATGTTGTACACCACTTAGAAGAAGCACTGTGAGTTGCTTGAGGGCAGAACGTACTCTGGTGGGGGATTACCTAGAGTGGCTTGGCAGCAGCATCACTAATCAACCTGGTTGGGTTCTAAGGGACGTAGCTGCTAGGCTGGGTCTGTGGCATGTAGTGAGGGAAAAACCATACTTGACCTCATCTTCACTAATCTGCTTGCTGCAGATGTATCTGCCCATGACTGCATCAATAAGAGTGACTACAGCACAGTCTTTGAGGAGACAATGCCCTGTATTCAAGTTGACAATACCTTTTATCATGTTATGTGGCACCATCTGTATCTAACTGATACAGACTTTCTTCAGATCGAGCAAATCAAGACTGGGTATCCATGTGAAGTTTTGGAGGCTATCAGCAGCAACAGAATCACACTCACCCATAATCTGCAACCTCATGGCCTGACATATTCCCCCACTCGACCATCACCATCAAGCTAGGGAATTAACCCTGGCTCAATGAGGAGTGTAGGGCATTCAAAGAGCAGCACCAGGCACACCTAAAAATGATGTGTCAAACTGGTGAAGCGACACAACAAGGACTACGTGTGTGCCAAACAATATAAGCAGCAAGTGATAGAGTAAGTGATCCTGCAGCCAAAGGATCAGATCTAAACTCTGCAGTCCTGCCACATCTAGTTGTGAATAGTTGTGGGCAGTTAAAAACTGACTGGAGGTGGAGGTTCCACAAATTACCCCATCCTCAATGATGGGGGAGCCCAGCATAAGGTTGAAGCATTTGCAGCAATCTTCAACTGGAAGTGCTGAGTGGATGATCCACTAGCATCACAGATGCCAGCCTTCAGACAATTTGATTCATGCTATATGATATCAAGAAATGGTTGTAGGCACTGAATATGGCAAAGGCTGTAATTCCTAACAACATTCTGCCAATCCCAGCTAATCTGTTCCAGTACAGCTACAACACTGGCATTTACCCGACATTGTAGAAAATTGCCCATTATTCCTGTCCATAAAAAGCAGGTGAAATCCCACCTGGCCAATTACCACACAGTCAGTCTACTCTTTATCATCAGTAAAATGATGGAAGGTCTATCAAAAGTGCTGAGAACCTGTTCAACAATAACCTGCACCTGATGCCTAGTTTGGGTTCTGCCAGAAGCACACAGCTCCTGACCTCATAACCGCCTTAGTTCAGAGATGGACCAAAGCAGCTGAATTGAAGAGGTGAAACGAGAGTGACTAACCTTGACATCAAGGCTATATTTGAACAAATGTGGCATCAGGAACTCTAGAAAAACTAGCATCAGCGGGAATCAGAGTGAAACCTATGGTTAGAGTTATACCTGGCACAAAGGAAGATGGTTGTGGTCTGAAATGGGCATGTTTTCTGATGATTGCACAATGTTCAGCACCATTTGTGACTACTCAGATGCTGAAGAAGTTCAAGTCCAATGTAACAAGACTTGAACAATACCCAGGTTTGGCTTGAAAAGCGGCAAATAACATTTGTGCCACACAAGTGCCAAGTAACGACGACTTCGAACAAGGGAGAATCTAACCATCATTGCTTTGACATTCAATTGTGTTAACATCACTGAATCCACCACTATCAACATCCTGGGGGTTACCATTGACCAGAATCTGAACTGGACTGTCATCTGGATATATTGGCAGCAAGAACAGGTCAGAGACTTGGAATGCTGCAATTAGAAACTCCCCTCCTGGCTCATCAAAGCCTGTTCACCAAGGCATAAATCAGGAGATTGATAGAACACTTCCCACTTGCCTGAATGAGTCCAACTTCAACAACACTCAAGAAGCTCAATACGATCAGGGTAAAGCAGTCCACTTGATTGGCATCACATCCATAAGCATGCAATCCCTCCACTACTGTCGCTCAGTAGCAGCAGTGTGTACCATCGACAGACATGCACTGCAGAAATTCACCAAAGATCCCTAAACAGATCCCAAGATCCCAAACGCATGATCATTACCATCTAGAAGGATAAGGGCAGCAGAGATGAATGTTGCCACCTGCAATTTTCCCTCCAAGCCACTTTCCATCCTGACCTGGAAATATATTGCTATTACTTCAGTGTCTTAAGGCCAAAATTGGCCTCTGGAATTCCCTCATTATCTCCATTGTGGGTCTACGTACAGTAGATGGACTGCAGAGGTTCAAGAAGGAAGTCCATCACCACCTTCCTGAGGACAACTAAGGATTGAGAACAAATTCTGGCCCACCCACCAATACTTACATCCCATGAGT